>NC_089494.1:135995172-136257658 GCF_036850765.1 Saccopteryx bilineata
GAGTGCAATCCAAATGAAAACACAAGAGTCACCTTCGAGAGATGAACTGAGTGATATGGAAATAATCAAACTTCCAGATGCGGAGTTCGAAATGATTGTAAGGATGCGTAGGGATCTTAGAACAACAATGGAAGGGCAGTTTGAAAACCTAAATAAAGAAATAGCAAGCATAAAAAAGAATCAGTTGGAGAAGACAAATACAATATCAGAAATAAAGACCACAATGGAAGGAATTAAACACAGGATAGATAGAGCAGAGGATCGAATCAGCGAGTTAGAGGACAACTGGAATGAAGGCATGAAAGCAGAGAAGAAAAGAGAAAAAAGACTCAAAAAGTCAGAGGAAACTCTTAGAGAGCTCTGTGACAACATGAAGAGAAATAACATCCGCATCATAGGGGTTCCTGAAGAAGAAGAAAAAGAAGAAGGGATAGAGACTTTGTTCAATCATATCATAGCTGAAAACTTCCCTAAATTAATGCAAGAGAAACTCTCACAAATCCAAGAAGCACAGAGGACTCCATTAAAGAGAAACCCAAAGAAACCTACACCAAGATACATCATAATTAAAATACCAAAGGTAAGCGATAAAGAGAAAATATTAAAAGCTGCAAGAGAAAAAAAAGTTATCACCTACAAAGGAGCCCCCATAAGGATGACATCTGACTTCTCAACAGAAACACTTGAGGCCAGAAGGGAAGGGCAAGAAATATTCAAAGTAATGCAGAACAAGAACCTACAACCAAGACTACTTTATCCAGCAAGGCTATCGTTTAAAATTGAAGGAGAAATAAAAAGCTTCCCAGACAAAAAACAACTCAAGGAATTCATTACAACCAAACCAATGCTGCAGGAAATATTAAGGGGCCTGGTGTAAACAAATCAAAGTGGGAAAAGAATACAGCAAAAAAAAAAAAAAAAAAAAAAAAAAGGAATACATCTTTAAAGAAGAAAATGGCAATAAACAACTACATATCAATAATAACCGTAAATGTAAATGGATTAAATGATCCAATCAAAAGACATAGGGTAGCTGCGTGGATAAGAAAACAGGACCCATACATATGTTGTCTACAAGAGACACACCTGAGAACAAAAGACACACACAGATTGAAGGTAAAAGGATGGAAAAAAACGTTTCATGCAAATGGAAATGAAAAAAAGCCTGGGGTAGCAATACTTATATCAGACAAATTGGACTTTAAAACAAAGGATATAGTAAGAGATAAAGAAGGCCACTACATAATGATAAAGGGAGTAATCCAGCAGGAAGATATAACTATTATAAATATCTATGCACCTAATATAGGAGCACCCAAATATATAAAACAGACTTTGATGGATTTAAAGGGCGAGATCAACAGCAATACTATAATAGTAGGGAATTTCAATACCCCACTAACATCACTAGATAGATCCTCAAGAAAGAAAATTAACAAAGAAACAGCAGACTTATTGGAAACACTAGATCAACTCGATTTAATAGAGATCTTCAGAACTTTTCACCCTAAAGCAGCAGAATATACATTCTTTTCAAGTGCTCATGGTACATTCTCTAGGATGGACCACATGTTAGGGCACAAAAGTTCTCTCAACAAATTTATGAAGACGAAAATCGTATCAAGCACTTTCTCCGATCACAACAGCATGAAACTAGAAATGAATCACAACAGAAAAGCTCAAAAATTGTCAAACACATGGAAACTAAATAGCAGACTGTTAAATAATGAATGGATTAAGAATGAGATCAAAGAAGAAATAAAAAAATTCCTAGAAACGAATGACAATGGGCATACAACAACTCAAAATTTATGGGACACAGCAAAAGCAGTGCTGAGAGGGAAGTTCATAGCACTACAGGCACACTTTCAGAAGCTAGAAAAAGCTCAAATAAACAACTTAACCCTGTATCTAAAAGAATTAGAAAAAGAACAGCAAGTAAAGCCCAAATGTAGTAGAAGGAAGAAAATAATAAAGATCAGAGCAGAAATAAATGACACAGAGGCTAAAGAAACAATACAGAAGATCAATGAAACTACGAGCTGGTTCTTTGAAAAGGTAAACAAGATTGATGAACCTTTAACTAGACTCACCAAGTAAAAGAGAGAGAGGACTCAAATAAATAAAATTAGAAATGAGAGAGGAGAAATAACAACTGACATAACAGAAATACAAAATATTATGAGAAAATACTATGAAGAACTGTATGCCAAAAAACTAGACAACCTAGATGAAATGGACAAACTCCTTGAAACATACAATCTTCCAAAAATCAATCTGGAAGAATCAGAAAACCTAAACAGACCAATTACAACAAATGAGATCGAAACAGTTATCAAAAAACTGCCAACAAAGAAAAGTCCAGGGCCCGATGGCTTCACAACAGAATTCTACCAAATATTCAAAGAAGAACTAACTCCTATCCTTCTCAAACTATTTCAAAAAATTCAAGAGGAAGGAAGACTTCCAAGCTCCTTTGATGAGGCGAGCATAATTCTGATTCCAAAACCAGGCAAAGACAACACAAAGAAAGAAAATTATAGGTCAATATCTCTGATGAATATAGATGCTAAAATCTTCAACAAAATATTAGCAAACCGGATCCAACAATATATGAAAAAAATCATACACCATGATCAAGTGGGATTTATTCTGGGGAGGCAAGGATGGTATAATATTCGTAAATCAATCAATGTGATTCATCACATAAACAAAAAGGAGAAAAACCATATGATAATTTCAATAGATGCAGAAAAAGCATTTGATAAAATCCAGCACCCATTCATGATCAAAACTCTCAGCAAAGTGGGAATACAGGGAACATACCTCAACATGATAAAGGCCATCTATGACAAACCCACAGCCAACATCATACTCAATGGGCAAAAATTAAAAGCAATCCCCTTAAGATCAGGAACAAGGTAGGGGTGCCCCCTTTCACCACTCTTATTTAACATGGTCCTGGAAGTCCTAGCCACAGCTATCAGACAAGAAGAAGAAATAAAAGGCATTCAAGTTGGAAAAGAAGAAGTAAAACTATTGTTATTTGCAGATGATATGATATTGTATATAGAAAACCCTCAAGTCTCAGTCAAAAAGCTACTGGACCTGATAAATGAATTCAACAAAGTGGCAGGATATAAAATCAATACTCAGAAATCAGAGGCATTTTTATACACCAACAATGAACAGTCAGAAAGAGAAATTAAGGAAACAATCCCCTTCACAATTACAACCAAAAAAATAAAGTACCTAGGAGTAAACTTAACCAAGGAGACTAAAGACTTGTACTCGGAAAATTACAAAGCATTGATAAAAGAAATCAAGGAAGATACAAACAAGTGGAAGCATATACCGTGCTCATGGTTAGGAAGAATAAACATCATTAAAATGTCTATATTACCCAAAGCAATCTATAAATTCAATGCAATACCAATGACATACTTCAAAGATATAGAACACATATTCCAAAAATTTATATGGAACCAAAAGAGAACACAAATAGCCTCAGCAATCTTAAAAAAGAAGAATAAAGTGGGAGGTATCACACTTCCTGATATCAAGTTATACTACAAGGCCATTGTACTCAAAACAGCCTGGTACTGGCATAAGAACAGACATATAGATCAATGGAACAGAACAGAGAACCCAGAAATAAACCCACAGCTCTATGGACAACTGATATTTGACAAAGGAGGCAAGGAAATACAATGGAGTAAAGACAGCCTCTTTAACAAATGGTGTTGGGAAAATTGGACAGCTACCTGCAAAAACATGAAACTAGATCACCAGCTTACACCACTCACAAAAATAAACTCAAAATGGATAAAAGACTTAAATGTAGGCTGTAAAACCATAAGCATCTTAGAAGAAAACATAGGCAGTAAGCTCTCGGACATCTCTCGGAGCAGTATATTTGCTGATTTATCTCCACGGGGAAGTGAAATAAAAGACAGGATAAACAAATGGGACTATATCAAACTAAAAAGATTTGCACAGCTAAAGACAACAAGAACAGAATAAAAAGACAAACTACACAATGGGAGAACATATTTGACAATACGTCTGATAAAGGGTTAATAACCAAAATTTATAAAGAAATCGTAAATCTCAACACCAGGAAGACAAACAATCCAATCCAAAAATGGGCAAAAGAGATGAATAGACACTTCTCCAAAGAGGACATACAGATGGCCAATAGGCATATGAAAAAATGCTCAACATCACTAATCATTAGAGAAATGCAAATTAAAACCACAATGAGATATCACCTCACACCAGTCAGAATGGCTCTTATCAACAAAACAACACAGAATAAGTGCTGGCGAGGATGTGGAGAAAAGGGAACCCTCCTGCACTGCTGGTGGGAATGCAGACTGGTGCAGCCTCTGTGGAAAACAGTATGGAGATTCCTCAAAAAACTCAAAATCAAACTGCCTTTTTACCCAGCTATCCCACTTTTAGGAATATACCTCAAGGACACTATAGAACGGCTCGAAAAGGAGAAATGCACCCCCATGTTTGTGGCAGCATTGTTCACAATAGCGAAGATCTGGAAACAACCCAAGTGTCCATCAGAGGACGAGTGGATTAAAAAGCTTTGGTACATATATACTATGGAGTACTACTCAGCCATAAGAAATGATGACATCGGATCCTTTACAATAACATGGATGGACCTTGATAACATTATATGCAGTGAAATAAGTAAATCAGAAAAAAAAAACTAATTACTACATGAATCCATACATAGAAGGGACATAAAAATGAGACTCAGAGACATGAACAAGAATGTAATGGCAACAGGGATGGGGGGTTGGGAGTGGGGGCGGGGGGATGGGGTGAAGAAGGAGAGAGGGGTTGGAGGGGGGAGGGGCACAAAGAAAACCAGATAGAAGGTGACAGAAGACAATTTCACTTTGGGGGAGGGGTATACAGCACAATCAAATGTCAAAATAATCTAGAGATATTTTCTCTCAACATATGTACCCTGATTTATCAATGTCACTGCATTAAATTTAATAAATAAATTTAAAAAAAAAAGAATGTGAATTATAATTTAGGAAAGTGTTTTACCTCAAATACATTCCTTTTGCTGGATTTATCCTTGGAAGCCATCTCAATCGTCGCCCCCTTAAGGTCCACTGTGAACTCGGGTTTGGACTGATTACTACCAAACTTCATTTTAGAAAAAAAGGAAAAAACATTATGTGATGTTCATATACACATGTACATTCAAAAAGAATTAAGACCAATCTTACATTGTTAATAATAAAATAGGTGATTATCTCAAATGCTTTTCTCTATTATAAAATAATTCCCACTTTAAATTCAAAAAACTGTTGTAAGACATAAATATGAATTTTACAGAAAAATAAATGACTTACCTCTATCCTAAGAAAAATACTAAATAAAGCCACTTTAAAATCTTTTTATACCCAACAGTGTAGCAAAGAGAAAAGAAAATCCCAATGTTTGATGAAAACTGTTGGTGAGGCTATAGAGTAATAATGGGCCCTCATATGTAAGTGGGGCATAAAGTGTAAGAACTCCTGGAGAAGGAAAATTGGTAATTCTCTATTTACAAATTTACAAGCATAGGTACTCCTTGGCTTAGCAATTCCACTCCTTCACATTTATGCTAGATTTAATATGACTATGTAAAAGTGTACGTTCAAAAAGGCAAGACAAAATACAAAAGTAGGATTATAGTTGTGAGTATGCAAAAGTTTATTCTTGTATTATTAATTATTTTATTATTCTTCATATCAACTGTAACCTACTTTTCCCCCACCATGTATGTATACATTATATCTGGCAAATATCAAGGACTTTTCCACCTAATCAACATTCTCAAAATCTTGTTTTGTGATTTCAAGAGTTATTTCCTTATCAACAATTTAGGTTATAAACAACGACCAATAACTTATGAAATAAGAAAACTCTAAGTCCCATCTTCCTCTATTCAGCCTTTGTTAAATTATAACTAAGCCAGATGCTATGAAATCTTAGCCATTTAATGAGGAATCTGAAAAAAACAGAAATATTGTTGATGAGGTTAGTTTGAGAAGAAAAAGCACTTAACTAGATATTATATTTTGTTAGCCAGATGAGAAAAAGATTAGCAAATAGCAGAAAATATATGTAAAGTGTAGACTTACACTGTATTGCACTATCATTAACTTAAACTTTTTAGTCTGTTAACTTAGAAAATACCATTCCTATGTTATTGAAAGGTTTGGAGGTTTTAAATCTTGGAAGGGTTTGAGAAGCTGACAGATCCAGTGCTGGAGGAAGTCATAGCTGTGGGAGGGGTTGATCCTTCCACATAACACAACATTAAAGTGGTTCCAGGTCACCCATCTCCAGATATCTCTCCAGCACCAATCAGCTCAACAAGACACAGCTGAAAAGAAGAAGTGAGGAGGAGGAGCAGTAACTCAGGTCTCCATGAAAATCCAAGATATACCTTCCCCTAATGAAGCAGAGAAAGCACCCCGCCCCCAGAGAGAGTAACTGGCAAATCAGGCCTTCAGAGTCTCAGGTTACACCCACTGCATTCCTGGATACAGTTTCAAATAAGCCCCCTGCTGAGATCAGTAAACAAGACTACCTGGGGTTAAGAAAACCCAGCAGAAAACAAACAAATCAAGACTTCAAAGAGGCTCAACTAGAAAAGCCAAATCCAAAAGTGGATTACAAATAACAGCTGATGACAACCCAAGAAGACCTAGAAATAACACATCTGAAAACTGGAGGCAGACAACACCAAGCCTAGACTCAACCAGCTCTACAAACAATATACCCAAACACACAGATATAATGAAAGACAGAGAAGTGCAATACAAATGAAATCCCAAGAGAAACCTCCAGGAAATGAACTGAGTGATATGGAAATAACCAAACTTCCGGATGCAGAGTTTAAAATAATGATTGTTAGGATGCTTAGGGATCTTAGAGCAACAATGGATGGTCATTACGAATACCTAAAGAAAGAAATAGCAAGTATAAAAAAGGACAATGAAATATTTAAAAAGAATCAGTCAGAGATGACAAATACAGTTATCAGAAATGGATGGAATTAAAAACAGGATGGATGAAACAGGATGAAATCAGCAAGTTGGAGGACAAGTTGAACGAAGGCATGGAAGCAAAGTAGAAAAAAAAAGAGACTCAAAAAGTCCAAGGAAACTCTCCGAGAGCTCTGTGACAACATGAAGAGAAATAATATCTGCAACAAGGGGGTTCCTGAAGAACTAGAGAAAGAACAAGGGATAGAGACTTTGTTCAATCATATCATAGCTGTAAACTTCCCTAAATTAATGCAAGAAAAACTCTCACAAGTTCAAGCAGCACAGAACTCCATTAAAGAGAAACCCAAAGAAATCGATACCAAGACACATCAAAATTAAAATACCAAAGCTAAGTGATAAGAGAAAATATTAAAAGCTGTTAGAAAAAAGAAGGCTATAACTTACAAAGGAGCCCCCATAAGGATGACATGCGACTTCTCAACAAAAACACTGAGGCCAGAAGGGAATGGCAAGAAACATTCAAAGTAATGCAGAACAAGAACCTACAACCAAGACTACTTTATCCAGCAAGGATATTCTTTACAATTGAGAGGAGAAATAAAAAGCTTCCCAGACCAAAAAAACAAAAAAAAAACAACTCAAGGAATTCATTACAACCAAATCAATGCTGCAGGAAATGTTAAGTGGCCTGTTGTAAACAGAACAAAGGGGGAAAAGAATATAGCACAAGAGGAATACATCTTGAAAGAACAAATGGCACTAAACAATTACATATCAATAATAACCTTAAATGTAAATGGCTTAAATGATCCAATCAAAAGACATAGGGTAGAGGGTAGCTGCAGGTATAAGAAAACAGGACCCATATATATGTTGTCTACAAAAGACACACCTTAAAACAAAAGATGCGGCCCTGGCTGGTTGGCTCAGCAGTAGAGCGTTGGCCTGGCGTGCAGGAGTCCCAGGTTCAATTCCCGGCCAGGGCACACAGGAGAAGCACTCATCTGCTTCTCCACCCTCCCCCTCTCCTTCCTCTCTGTCTCTCTCTTCCCCTCCCGCAGCGAGGCTCCATTGGAGCAAAGATGGCCCGGGCGCTGGGGATGGCTCTGTGGCCTCTGCCTAAGGCGCTAATATGGCTCTGGATGCAACAGAGCAACGCCCCAGATGGGCAGAACATCGCCCCCTGGTGGGCATGCCGGGTGGATCCCGATCGGGCGCATGCGGGAGTCTGTCTGACTGCCTCCCCGTTTCCAGCTTTGGAAAAATGGAAAAAAAATAAAAATAAAAAAATAAAAAGATGCACATAGACTGAAGGTAAAAGGATGGAAAAAATTATTCATGCAAACGGAAATGAAAAGAAAAAAGCTGGAGTAGCAATACTTATATCAGACAAAATAGACTTTAAAACAAAGGCTATAGTAAGAGATAAAGAAGGCCACTACATAATAATAAAAGGAACAATTCAACAGGAAGATATAACCATTATAAATATCTACACACCTAAATATACAAAGCAGACTTTGATAGATTTCAAGGGCGAGATCAACAGCAATACTATAATAGTAGGGGATTTCAATACTCCACTAACATCACTAAATAGATCCTCAAGTAAAAAAATTAACAAAGAAACAGCAGATGTAAAGGACACACTAAATCAACTGGATTAAATAGATATCTTCAGAACCTTTCACCCTAAAGCAGCAGAATATACATTCTTTTCAAATGCTAATGGTACATTTTCTAGGACAGACCACATGTTACACACAAAAGTGGTCTCAACAAATTTAAGATTGAAATCATATCAAGCACTTTCTCTGATCACAATGGCATGAAACTAGAAACCAACCACAACAGAAAAACTCAAAAATTCTCAAAGAAGACCTGTGGTGGCACAGTGGATAAAGCATCGACCTGGAAACGCTGAGGTCGCTGGTTCGAAACCCCGGGCTTGCCTGGTCAAGGCACATATGGGAGTTGATGCTTCCAGCTCCTCCCCCCTTCTCTCTCTCTGTCTCTCTCCCTCTCTCTCTCCTCTCTAAAAATGAATAAATAAAAAAATTAAAATAATTTTTAAAAAAATTCTCAAAGACATGGAAACTAAATAGCAGGTTATTAAATAACAAATGGATTACCAAAGAGATAAAAAAAGAAATAAAATTCCTAGAAACAAATAATGAGCATACAACAACTCAAAATTTATCGGACACAGCAAAAGCAGTCCTGAGAGGGAAGTTCGTAGCATTACACGCATACCTTAAGAAGCTAGAAAAAGCTCATATAAACAACTTAACCCTGCATCTAAAAGAACTGGAAAAAGAACAGCAAGTAAAGCCTAGATGTAGTAGAATGAAGGAAATAATGAAGATCAGAACGGAAATAAATGACATAGAGGCTAAAGAAACAATACAGAGGATCAATGCAACTAGGAGCTGGTTCTTTGAAAAGGTAAACAAGATCGATGAACCTTTAACCAGACTCACAAAAAAAAAAAAAAAGAGGACTCAAAAAAATAAAATAAAAAATGAGAGTGGAGAAATAACAACTGACACAACAGAAATACAAAATATTGTAAGAAAATACTGTGAAGAACTGCATACGAAAAACCTATATGAAATGGACAAATTCCTTGAAACATACAATCTTCCAAAAATCAATCTGGAAGAATCAGAAAGCCGAAACAGACCAATCAAAACAAATGAGATTGAAACTGTTATCAAAAAACTCCCAACAAAGAAAAGTGCTGGGCCTGATAGCTTCACAAATGAATTCTACCAAATATTCAAAGAACTAATTCCTATACTTCTCAAGCTATTTCAAAAAATTCAAGAGGAAGGAGGACTTCCAAGCTCCACTTATGAGGCAAGCATAATTCTGATTCCAAAACCAGACATATACAACACAAGAAAAGAAAATCATAGGCCAATATCCCTGATAAATATAGATGCTAAAATCCTCAAAATATTAGCAAACTAGATCCAGCAATATATGAAAAAAATCATACACCATGGTCAAGTGGGATTTATTCTGGGGAGGCAAGGCTGGTACAATATTCGCAAATCCATCAATGTGATTCATCACATAAACAAAAGGAAGGAGAAAAACCACATGATAATTTCAATAGATGCAGGAATAGCATTTGATAAAATCCAGCACCCCTTTATGATCAAAACTCTCAGAGAAGTGGGAACAGAGGGAACATACCTTAACATGATTAAGGCCATCTATGACAAACCCACAGCCAACATCATATTCAATCGGCAAAAATTAAAAGCAATCCAATTAAGATCGGGAACAAAGCAGAAATGCCTCCTTTCACCACTCTTATTCAACATAGTCCTGGAAGTCCTATCCACAGCAATGAGACAAGAAGAAGAAATAAAAGGCATCCAATTGGAAAAGAAGAAGTAAAACTATCATTATTTGCAGACATTATGATATTGTATATAGAAAACCCTAAAGTCGCAGTCGAAAAACTACTGGACCTGATAAATCAATTTAGCAAGGTGGCAGGATATAAAATTAACACACAGAAATCAGAGGCATTTTTATACACTAACAATGAACTGTCAAAAAGAGAAATTAAGGAAGCAATCCCCTTCACCATTGCAACCAAAAAAATAAAGTATCTAGGAATAAATTTAACTGGGGAGATTAAAGACTTGTACTCGAAAAAGTATAAAAAACTGATAAAAGAAATCAAGGAAGATACAAACAAGTGGAAGCATATACCATGCTCATGGTTAAGAAGAATAAACATCTTTAAAATGTCTCTATTACCCTAAGCTATTTATAAATTCAGTGCAATACCAATTAAAATACCAATGACATACTTCAAAGATATAGAAAACATATTCCAAAACTTTTTATGAAACCAAAAAAGAACATAAATAGCCTCAGCAATCTTGAAAAGGAAGAATAAAGCAGGAGGTATCACACTTCCCGATACCATGTTATACTACAAGGCCATTGTACTCAAAACAGCCTGGTACTGGCATAAGAACAGGCACATAGATCAATGGAACAAAACAGAGAAGCCAGAAATAAACCCACAGCTCTATGGACAACTGATACTTGACAAAGGAGGTAAGAGAGAGCATACAATGGAGTAAAGACACCCTCTTTCACAAATGGTGATGGGAAACTTGGACAGCTACCTGCAAAAAAATGAAACTGGACCACCAACTTACACCATTCTCAAAAATAAACTCAAAATTAATAAAAGACTAAATGTAAGTCGTAAAACCGTAAGTATCTTAGAAGAAAACACAGGCAGTAAGTTCTCCGACATCTCTCGCAGCGATATATTTACCAATTTAACTCCGTGGGCAAGTGAAATAAAAGACAAGATAAACAAATGGGACTATATCAAACTAAAAAGCTTTTGCACAGCTAAAGACAATAAGAACAGAATAAAAAAGACAAACTACACAATGGGAGAACAAATTTGACAATATGTCTAATAAGGGGTTAATAATTAAAATTTATAAAGAACTTATAAAACTCAATACCCAAAAGACAATCCAATCAAAAATGGGCAAATGAAATGAATAGACTCTTCTCCAAAGAGCACACACAGATGGCCAATAGGCAGTTGAAAAAGTGCTCAACATCACTAATCATTAGAGAAATGCAAATTAAAACCACAATGAGATATCACCTCACACCAGTCAGAATGGCACTCATCAACAAAACAACACAGAATAAGTGCTGGCGAGGATGTAGAGAAAAGGGAACCCTCCTGCACTGCTGGTGGGAATGCAGACTGGTGCAGCCACTGTGGAAAACAGTATGGAGATACCTCAAAAAATTAAAAATCGAACTGCCTTTTGACCCAGTTATCCCACTTTTAGGAATAATAGCTAAGAACACCATAGAACTTTTCCAAAAGAAGAAATGCACCCCCATGTTTATAGCAGCATTGTTCACAATAGCGAGGATCTGGAAACAGCCCAAGTGTCTGTCAGTGGACGAGTGGATTAAAAAGTTTTGGCACAAAAAAAAAAAAAAGCTTTGGAACATATCAATATATACTATGGAATACTACTCAGCCATAAGAAATGATGACATCAGATCATTTACAATAACATGGATGGACCTTTATAACATTATACGAAGTGAAATAAATAAATAAATAAAAACTAAGAACTATATGATTCCATATATAGATGGGACATAAAAATGAGACTCAGAGACATAGACAAGAATATGATGGTAATGGGGCGTGGGTGGGTGGGATGACACAAAGAAAACCAGATAAAAGGTGACAGAAGACAATCTGACTTTGGGTGATGGGTATGCAACATAACCAAATGTCAAAATAATCTGGAGATGTTTTCTCTAAACATACGTACCCTGACTTATCAATTTCAGCCCATAAAAATTGATAAAATAAAAAATTAATAAAAAATCTTGAAGGGCTGATAAAAATCTAATCTTTAAGTCATTAACATTTCTTACCGGAAATTTCATTTGCTAATATTTATATTTTCAAGTCTAATTAGATTTTTCATTGAAAATGGATCTTACCAACCTTGTGATAACTTATTCACTATTAATAATATCAGCAACTCTACTCAGTGGCTCGACATTTAATAATGGTCAAAATTCATCTTTTTACTTTTACTTCAACTTTGCAGCTAGCAATGTGGACTTAAATAATTACTTGTTTAATAAAATTTAGCATATGAAATTCTTATTAGTAAAGTCATAATCAAAATAATGATGAAACTGTCTTCTACAAATTCTTAGTCTTCTTAAGTACCTTTTGTCATTCAAAAGTCATTTAAATTAACCATAAATATACAATGAGCATAGACAACTTGGAGTAAAAATGATAAATCTCAAAAGTTATCTTAGCCTGACCTGGCAGTGGTGCAGTGGATAGAGCGTTGGACTGGGATGTGGAGGACCCAGGTTTGAGACCCTGAGGTATCCAGCTTAAGCGCGGGCTCATCTGGTTTGAGCAAAGCTCACCAGCTTGGACCCAAGGTCGCTGGCTCAAGCAAGGGGTTACTCGGTCTGCTGTAGCCCCACAGTCAAGGCACATATGAGAAAGCAATCAATGAACAACTAAAGTGCCACAATGAAAAACTGATAATTGATGCTTCTCATTTCTCTCCATTCCTGTCTGTCTGTCCCTATGTATCCTTCTCTCTGACTCTCTGTCTCTGAAAAACAAAAAAAAAGTTATCTTAAATGTACACATTAATAAAATAATAAAAATCTATTTAATTTAACTTGTCATAATATACTCTATAGATGATTCACTACACATAAGATACAAATAACCAACCAAATAAGATGTAGCTACCACATATGAATACAATAACATGACATGAAAGATGCATTGAATATGACTGGGAAAACCTAGGTTTGTTTTTCACTCTTTTTCAATATCTAGTTTCACTTTTCTCTGCTATAATCATTCCTCCAAGCATTTATGGCAAAGAAAATAAATTATTGTGGCAAGGACCATGCAACAAGATCACATACAGTGACAGCTGAAGCAGGATCAGACATTACAGATGTGACAGCAGGCCAACAACTGACAGAATTTTTCCAAGAAGAAAGCAGCGAATGCAAGAGCTCAGAAACCAAGCCCTCTTGGTAGAATGACTTGATGGAAACGGAAGAAAATGATGATGTCATAACACAGCACAATGGCAAAATAACACACAAGAGGAAAGTATAATGGAGCCTAGAAAGATAAAAACAAACTTCTACAAGCAGTCACAAAACAAAGCTGAACTTCCAAATACTTTTGCAAAGGCCCTAATTGTATCTCAGAATATTTTCTAACTTTCTTATTAAATAAATTCTTGTTTTATTTTTAAGACTAATGCTTGACAGAATATTAAACATTAAACAGACTTTCTTAGCTATAATCACAACAAAAAACTTAAGGGAACTCTGATCCTCTTCCATCTGCTCAGCCTTTCCTCAGAAATCCTAAAGTTTCCTTCTTGGGACCTACTGGGCAATGTCCTCTGATACCCCCTTTCCATGTCTTCTTAGATGGCCCTTCTATCTAGGCCGCCTTCCCCTTACTCTAGAAAGCAGTTTCAAACAGAAGCAATTTTGTCCTCCAGGGGACATCTGACAATGTCTGGGGACATTTTTAGTTGTTACAACAAGAGGGATGAGTGCTACTATCATCTGCTAGTCACCCTACCATACACAGGACAGCCACCACAACAAAGAACAATCTGTCCCCAAATGTAACTATTTTTAGAGATTTGAAATCATGTATAAATTTGAATAACTCAATAATTGTGATAATTTTTAAAATACTCAAAGAATATGATGAATGTTATCTGAGAGGAAGCATATGGCACATTGTATTATAACTGTGCATGTGATTTTCCCCATTATAATATAAGCTATGGAGACAGGGACATCATGTGGGGTTATTGCTAAACCCCAAAGTTTAATACAATGCTCCAGACATAGCAGGATTTTGTATTTGTTGAAAAATGATGTGAAATAAGATAAGAAAAAAGCAAGTATAATTTATACTACTGATATAACAAAGCAGTAAATAACTAATATTTTCCAGAACACTAGTGGACTGTGTCTATCCTTATAGAGAAAGAAAGGCTCACTAGGTTTTTGAATGACACAGAATCTATGCAAAATGTATCTCACACAATGGAGGTGCACGCCACATATGTAGGTCTCATTTACTCAATTTCAGTTATCCATGGAACCAAACTAAACACAAAGCATGAATGATTTTGCTCAGCATTCCATCAATAAGAATATGCCCTGGAGGAGTGAGTAGAAAATTTGAACTCACTACTTTCTCAACTAGATCTTGGTTTAGGTTTTTGCCCTGTGTGAATCTAATTTTTAAAGAACTATAATTCTATAACAAGACCCCTTAACATAAACCATCCAGGCTCAACTAAAGGAAAAGCTATCTCTTCCAGCATTCAAGGACAAGACTGACTCTGCTACAGACCAAGCTCTAATAGAGTATCTTCCAAAGAGATATGCAAGGGTAATTTTTATTACAGGTGATTTTTGTCTTTGTGGCTAATATGACAGCATTAGCATCTCAATCCTCAGGTAAGATGTAATTTCACCATATATTCAGGATGCACTTTACCTATAATTTATTTAATTGGTGACCGAGCAAAGAAACAAAACTAGGATTCTTTGAAATCCTTTTTGAACAATCATTACAAAGTTAATTAAGAAGCATCTTATCTGGCATTCTGTAACAGAAAAGTTAGGAAACAACCTAAATGTCTATCCTTAGAACAAAATATAGAACATCCACAAAATGGAATATTATGTAACCCTCAAAAAGACTGAAGGGGCTTGTTATGGGCTGACTCAAGTCATTTTCAATATACTGCTAAGAGAAAAAAGAAGCAAAGTACAAAAGTATATACAATGTGATAGCTTTTGTCTATAAAAGAAAGAAAATGTAAGATATATATGTATTGTATTTGCTGACTTTTATATGATGAAACTCATAAGGGATTAACCAGAAATTAAAATGGCTACAAAAAAGAAGCATCCTGAGTATTTAATCAATTTTTAATATTTATAGTTGTTGTATATGCCAAAAAACATTATACACACTTTTCTAAAGGTTTTCCATTGATTTGAGAGTGAGAGGTGGACTGAATAGGAGGTAGGGACAGAGAGAGAGAAACATCAACTCCTTTTTTCACTTAGTTTTTCACTCACTGATTGCTTCTCATACATGTCCTCATGGGGGGGTCAAACCCATGACCCCTGGTGTGCTGAGAAAATGCTTTATTCACTGAGTCACCCAGCCAGGGCCTATACATATATATACATTCTTTATTTAAATAATCTTACTTGCTTTTACTTAGGCAATTTAAATTAGCTTTCATTTCCTAAGTATGTATTGCACAGGGGAAGAAAACTTAAATGTGCCATGAAATCAACTGAATAACTGAGCATATTACCGTATTTCACATTTGTTTACTTTTACTGAGACAAAAAAAACACAGTGTGACTATATTTACTTGTATAATACCAATCTGAAGTAATTATTGCATATTATTAATAGTATATTAATAAAATACCATTTAAAGGCAAAAATTCAAATAATAAATCTCTAAAGGTCAAATTTTATTAAGAATTCTATAATTTCAATATTGGCTAGCTTAGTGAATTTTAAACTATGTTCTGTGACTGCATTTAATTATACCTAATACACATAAAGCATTCAAGAAGTGTTTGCTATAATTATTTTACAAATTATAATTTTTAGCATTTGTACCACAAATAACTGATAAATAATAATAGTAAACACTCAAATATACAAAAAGCTTCAAAATCCTACAAGTAATGATGTCATTTCTTTTTTTCTCAAAGCTGGCTGACATTATATATAGACATGGACACCTGAATCACTGACAAGTACCAGATCACAGTTCAAGGCAGAGCTTGAAATATGACAACCAATTTTCTGACTAAAGACTTGAAATAGCAAAGTCACAAATAGGAGAACTTCAACATCCAGAAAATGAATCGACAAATTTATTTGTTCTATCATGCCCAAGTAATACACCTACCATTCGTTTAATTGATGACATAGAATTTGTTGATTTTAATACAACTACTAATCAAACTTTTCTAACTAGTCCTCTTCTCTGCCCGATGAGTCAAAATGTATCTTTTATTAAGAAAACTTCAGCCTGACCAGTGATGGCGCAGTGGATAAAGCGTCGACCTGGAAATGCTGAGGTCGCCGGTTCGAAACCCTGGGCTTGCCTGGTCAAGGCACATATGGGAGTTGATGCTTCCAGCTCCTCCCCCTTCTCTCTCTCTGTCTCTCCTCTCTCTCTCCCTCTCTCCCTCTCCTCTCTAAAAAAAAAAAAAATGAATAAATAAAAAATTTAAAAAAAAAAAAAAAAAAGAAAACTTCATTTACTTGAATTTTATTAAATTTATCAGGGTGATACTAGTTAATAAGATTATGTAGGTTTTACCTGATGATCAGGCAGGCGATGGTGCAGTGAATAGTGTCAGCCTAAGACTGAGGACCCAGGTTCAAAACCTCGAGGTCACTGGCTTGAGTGCGGGCTCATCCAGTTTGAGCGCAGGGTTGCCAACTTGAGTGTGGGATCATCAACGTGATCCCAAGGTCGCTGGCTTAAGGGTCACTGGCTCAGCTGGAGCCCCCCAGACAAGGCACATATGAGAAAGCAATCAATGAACAACTAAAGTGATGCAACTACAAGTTGATGCTTCTCATCTCGCTCCCTGTCTGTCCTGCTCACTCTTAAAAAAAAAAAGTATATAGGTTTCAAATGTACAATTCTATAGTATATTGTTTGTGTACTGCATTGTGTGCTCACCACCCAAAGCCAAGTATCCTGTCACCATTTTCCTCTGGTAACCAACACACTGCTGTCTGTGACTACGAGTTTCTGTTTGCTGGTCTGGTTTGTCAGTTTGTTGCTTCTTTACATCCCACATGTGAATGAAATCATATGCTTCTTGACTTTTCCCATCAGACTTACATATTTCTTCATGTATAAGACACACTCTTTTTCAAAATATTTGGGGTCTACTAACTGGGTGTGTCTTATACAGTGGTTGTAATTTTTTTTTACTTGCATGTCCCGCTTTTTCGTTCCTGTATAAATTTTATGATAAATAAAACTGGAATTCAATAACTTTATGTAATACTGTTGTTTTGTTTTGTTTTTTCAAATTTCAGGCCCCAAAATTAAGGTGCGTCTTATACATGGGGAATACGGTACTTCATTTAGCCCAGTGGTAGTCAACCTGGTCCCCACCGCCCACTAGTGGGCATTCCAGCTTTCATAGTGGGCAGTAGCGGAGCAGCCAAAGTATAAATAAAAAGATAGATTTAACTATAGTAAGTTGTTTTATAAAGATTTATTCTGCCAAACAACGAAAATTCGACATAAAGTACTTGATAAGTAATTATTATATGCTTTAAGTTGCTTTAACTCTGCTTTATCAATTTTATAAAGTTACTTCCCTACTTTATAAATCACCATTACTATGGAACCGGTGGGCAGTTAGAAAATTTTATTACTAACAGAGACACAAAAGTGGGTGGTAGGTATAAAAAGGTTGACTACCCCTGGTTTAGCACAATATTCTCGAGATGTATTCATGTTCTCGCAAATGGCATTATTCCATCTTTCCATTTACTTTTTTTTTTTTTTTAAACAGGGACAGAGAGAGAATCAGAGAGAGGGATAGTTTAGGGACAAACAGGAATGGAGAGAGATGAGAAGCATCAATCATCAGTCTTTCGTTGTGACACCTTAGTTGTTCACTGATTGCTTTCTCATATGTGCCTTGACCGGGGGCCTTCAGCAGACCAAGTAACCCCTTGCTGGAGCCAGTGACCTTGGGTCCAAGCCCGCGAGCTTTTTGCTCAAACCAGATGAGCCCGCGCTCAAGCTGGCAACCTCGGGGTCTCGAACCTGGGTCCTTCCGCATCCCAGTCCAACGCTCCATCCACTGCGCCACCTCCTGGTCAGGTTCCATTTACTTTTATTTCCATACTAGCTATAGCTAGAAGGACTATGGAATACTTCATCCACTTAGGTACAATACCATCCATGTAATGTAAAACCTACAAAAAGAAGAAATACGTACCCAACTTGTGCTATTTCCTTGAGTTTTGGTAAAGAGTAAAGATGAACCCTGCAACACAGCCCAAGAAGACAGCCAGCTCTTTCTGTAATTATAAAGATAACCAATGAAAGTTCAACTCCCCAGTTTTTCCTACCAAACTTTAAAAATTAAAGACTATTTAGTTGTTATCAATGTTGTCCACACTTTACCATCATTACCGACATTCTAATTGTTTTTATTGGGGATATAATGCTAATGAAAACTGCGATCATTTCATGGTCCCAACCTGACCATTAAAGGCCCCAAAATCAATGAAGTTAATTAGAGATACTGTCTACCTAATTATGTCCACATGGTACTAATCCAGCACTCTGTATATAGAAATATATAAAGGAAAATCCCATTTATTCTCATTTAACCCATGTCCCAGAGGTAACCAATGTTTACCTTATTAGGGTAATTCAATAGCTGGCAAGCTAAAATTGCTGCCTACTACAGCAATTATTAAAGGAGTATCTTATAGCCAAATATGTGGCCAGCTTTGTGAAAACCCTACAAGCACTCATGAAAAGGTTCACTCTCCATTTTCAGAGTACAGACTTATATTATCATTTTATTTCTTTTTATGTCTACTTAAACTTCAAAGATTA
This sequence comes from Saccopteryx bilineata, assembly GCF_036850765.1. Lineage (NCBI taxonomy): Eukaryota > Metazoa > Chordata > Mammalia > Chiroptera > Emballonuridae > Saccopteryx > Saccopteryx bilineata. The sequence goes on from NC_089494.1 coordinate 136,014,458, forward strand.
AAAGAAGTGAAATAAAGTTTACTACTACTCAGTCAACTAATATTTGACAAGAATACTCAATGGAAAAAGTCTTTTCAATAAATGGTGCAGGGGTAGTTGGATATTTACACTTAAAAGATAAAACTGGACCAATACCTTATACTATTCACAAAACAATTCACTCAAAATGGATTAAAGACCTAAATGCAGGACCTGAAAGCATGAAACTCCTAAACATAAACATAGAATAAAGCTCCTTGACACGGGTCTTGGTAGTCATTTTTTAAATGTGACAAGTAAAGCACAAGCAACAAAATAAAAAATTAACAAATAGGCCTGTATCAAACTAAAAATAAAAAGCCCTGCACAATGAAAGAAACCATCCACAAAGTGAAAGGACAACCTACAGGATGGGGAAAAAATGTACAAATCATATAGCTGATAAGGAGTAAATAATGTAAAATATATAAACAACTCACACAATTCAACAGCAATAAAAACAACCCAATTAAAAAATAGGCAAAATACCGGAACAGACATTTCTTCAATGGAAATACATATATTAAAGGCTAACAGGCACATGAAAAGATGTTCAACATCACTAGGAATTGGTAAATGCAAATTAAAACCATAATGAGATATCACCTCATACCTGTTAGAATGGCAATCATCAAAAAGACAAGAGTCGACAACTAATGTGGAGAAAGAGAAACCTTGTGCACTATTGATGAACTTATAAATTGGTAAAGCCAGTATGGAAAACAGTAGAGAGGTTCCTCAAAAAATTAAATATAAAACTACTGTATGACCCAGCAATTCCACTTCTGGGAATATATCCAAAGGAATAAAAAACACTAACTCAAAAAGATATTTGTACCTCCATTTTCAAAGCAGTGTTTTATTCACAATAGCCCAGACAAGGAAACAACCTAAGAGTTCACCGATAGATGGATGAATAAAGAAGTTGTGGTATCTATACATATAGTGGTGTATTATTCAGCTATTAATAAAAACAAAAACAAGGAAATCCTGCCATTTGGGACAATATGGACGAACCTTGAAGGCATTACACTAAGTCATATAGAGGAAGACAAATATGTATGATCTCATTTATATGTGAAATCTCAAAAACAAAACAAAACCTCATAGAAAAAGAGGCAGAGGGAAGTTGGGTAAATTGGAGGAAGGTGGTCAAATGGTACAAACTCATAATTATAACATAAATAAGAACTAGGCATGTAATGTACATGATGACAATAGCTAACACTGCTTTATGATATACAGAGAAATTGTTAAAAGAGTAAATCCTATGAGTCTTATCATAAGAAAAAAATGTTTCCCCTTTTCTCTTTTCTTTTTGTTGTATCTATAAGAGATAATGGATATTAGCTGAACCTATTATGGTAATCATTTCAGAATAACATGTAACCCAAATCATCATGCTGTACATCTTTAACTTATACAGTGATGTACGGCAATTATTTCTCAATAAAATGGAAAAAAGACAACTTTAAATTTAAAAAGTTTACTGCTGAGTTTCTATCTTATTTTCAGTTCTTACTGCTTTTCTTATTTTCTGTTCTTGTTGCTTATGGTTGTCTCATGTTTATTTAGTGAATGTCTATTCTTAATGTGGATTTATTCACAGTGCTTTCTCATTTTAAAGTACTCATCTTTGTGATGCTTAATTCTTTTACCCTGAATTGAACTTGTCTGGTATTAAGCCTTTACTTTTTTTTTTTTAACTTTTCTGAATCATTTTTAGACGTATTTTTTTGTATATAATATTTAGTGGGGTTGTTTTGTATTTCAGTCTGAGCACTTTTTACTTTCAATAGATGAGTCAAGTCCATTTACATTTGTTGATACTGACATGATAGATACGTTAAGTGCTTGTTCTGTCACCATTTTGTTATATTTTATTTTACTCTTTTGTTTTCTATAGATGTCTTAAAACATTTTGGAAGAATTTATTTGTAAATTTTTAATATTCCATCTCTGTCCTAAGATAGCATCTACTGACTACGTACACCAGTGGTAGTCAACCTGGTCCCTACCACCCACTAGTGGGCGTTCCAGCTTTCATGGTGGGCGGTAGCAGAGCAACCAAAGTATAAATAAAAAGATAGATTTAACTATAGTAAGCTGTTTTATAAAGATTTATTCTGCCAAACTTAGTGAAAATCCAACATAAAGTACTTGGTAATTATTATTATATGCTTTAAGTTGCTGTAACTCTGCTTTATCAATTTTATAAAGTAAAGTTACTTCCCTACTTTATAAATAACCATTAATGTGGAATCGGTGGGTGGTTAGAAAATTTTATTACTAACAGAGATACAAAAGTGGACAGTAGGTATAAAAAGGTTGACTACCTCTGACCTACACTAAAAAACGCTAAAGTATACTTCCATTTTAAGTAAATTTCAGCTTAACTTTCAAAATAAAAACAACAGAACATATATACGAAAGAATATTAAAATGTGAAAACACTGAATTAAGAGTTGTGTCTCAAGGACTGAAACACTTGTGTGAATGAGTTGCAAGCACAATTAGTCACATTTTTTTCAGGGAACCCAAGTTTTGCCTGAAAAAAAAAGATGAACACATAATGGTTATTTAAACTTGATTATTTGTTAAGTAGACATTATTTCAAAAATAAGTGAAGATCTCAAATTAAGTCTTTTTGTTTCAAAGGCAATAAATAGTAGTGTTTACTGACATGTTAGATGGTTAAGCTGGATTCAAGAAAAAAAAGAGACAGTGAGATCTCACTGTGAACACTAACTGGATACTGGAGGGCCACAAAGAACTTCACAAGAAGGTAAGTCTATGTTTTATAGACCACAGTAAAGCTTTTGAGGGAAGTATAAAGAGCTATGGCTTGTTCTGAAACGGGCAACCCACAGCTGAAACAGTTATGACTCAGTTCTAGATTGTCCTGACCTGTGCGGTGGACTAAAAGTCACTGTCACAGAATATGGACAGACAGAACGGTTTCTTATAGGAAAAGGTCTTAGATAAAGAGCGTATTTTAATCTCCTATTTGTTTACTTTGTATGTATAACAGATCATACAAAAAACTGGGCTAGACTGAAAGGAGTGAAAATTGATGGAATATCCATAATGCAAGATATCAATAACTTAAGATATGCGATGACACCATCTTGCTGGTGAAAAGTAGCAATGACTTGAAACAACTTCTGATGAAGTGAAAGAAGGAAGTTCCAAAGCAGCACTGCATTTGAACACAAGACAATCATCACGAATGCACAACTTTAACATAAGACAATGAAGACACTAAAATTGTTAACAGATTTTGCTTACTTTGCTTCAGTCATCAATTCAAATGGAGACTGTAGTCAAGAAATGAAGAGGAGGCTGAGACTCGGAAGGGCAGCAATAGAAGGATTAGGAAAGATTACTAAGAGCAAAGATGTGTCATTAGAGTCCAAGGCTAAGATTATCCATACCTTCATATCCCAATTTCTGTGTACAGATGGGAAAGTAAGACAGTGAAGAACACTGAGAGGAAAAACTGACTTGAAACATAGTGTTGGGACCACCAGAGACGAACAAGGGGTCCTAGAGTAAATTAAGCGTGAAATACCACTGGAAGCAAAATCTAAAGGTGTCCCAACTATTTCAAGCACATCATGAGAAGGCAGGGAGCTTTGGAAAAGACAATAATGCTGGAAAAAGTAGAAGGCAGTAGGAAAGGAGGAAGACCAATATGAGATGGACTGACTCCATAACAGAAGCCACAGGCATGAGTCTATAGAAGCTGAGCAGGGCTATTGAGGACAGGGCATTACAGATGTCCCTCATTCATCCTGGGTGGCCAGGAATCAGAGCTGACTCAATAGCACATAACATACATTTGTTAAAAATAAAAAAATTAAAGTTTTCAAACAGAAAATAGATTTTGGAAAACTTGGCATATCTGACACTGTGATGCTGGCAATTTTTTAATACTTAATGGTCTTTCTGATATACTGATTTGTGATTCTTTGATATTATAAAATAAAATGCTAAAATTTAAAATCAGCAAACTTAATAAACCAGTATTTTCCAAATGACCTACAAGGTGCTACAAAATTATGCACAGGTAAAAATTCATTCAAATTTCAACACAGACCCATAGATCTTAATGTAACTGAACGTGAAAAGTGTTGTGGACCGTAAAAGGCAAAAAGCCATTGTAGAATCGAGGCTTAGCAAAAGGCTAAGTTCTCCCCCCTTCACCTCCATATTGGCTATGATGCTGAGTATTTGCACCCACTTCACTTGCTTCCTTGAGTTGCTGGAAGCAATTTACATGCCCTTCCTCTTACTCTGTTTGTTCAGATGTTGGTTGATTTCACTTATGCATGGTGGGGGATTCCTGTTTATGCCTTGGGAGAGTTCCTGTTTTAGCCTGGGATGTGTAACTTTGTATCAAGGCCTTTCTTGATTTGCATATGGCTATATAATAAAGCAAACTGGGGCTATGCGGCACTCGGATATTGACATCAGCATTTGAAGAGTCCTCCTGGTCCCATTTTTTCTTGATGAGTATGTTTCCTTAATTCCGCACCGTTATTAGGAGCTGTGCTGGTCCACGGCAGAAAAGTTCTTCAGAATCTTCATTGCATTTAACATTTGTGGAGTTTGGTGAAGCAGAAAAAATATGCACAACCATCTGACAAGGCTATTAAAATATTCTTCCCCTATCCAACTTTAACTGTGTAAGAGGATTTTCTTCATACACTTCAACCAAAAATAGTATGTCACAACTGACTAAGCAGAGATGCAAATCCAGCTATCTTCTATTAAGCCAGATACTAAGAATGTGTATAAAAGTAAAGCAATGCCATGTGTATCATGGACATATTTTTTATTAGAAAATAAAAGGGTTTTTCTTCATAAATATGTTATCCACACTGACATGTTATTAGTTTTGAAGGAGTTAATAATAAATATTCCTAAAATTTGTTTTAATTTCTCACAGTAAATATTTATAAACTATATGAACAAAAGTTCTTTGCAGTAATTATTTTTAACAGTTTAAAGGAGTCCTCAGAACAAAATATATGAGAACCACTGATATACAGGAAATTCAAAGACCACTTTGCTCAAGTCTATGCAAATAAATGTGAAAATGATAAAATGGATGATATGCTTAGGAAAATATAAATCACCAAAAGTATTCCGAAAGAAGTAGAAAACTTAAAAGACTAATTATCACCATTAAACAACAATAAAAACAAAGTGTACAAAGAATTACCTGTACTACATAATTCAAAAGAGAGAAATATATAGACCCAAATTACAAGTGACTTCTACTGAAGAACAGCTTAAGTAATAGATCATTGTAGTATTTGTAAAGCTATTTCAGAGTACTTACAACTTCTAAGGACTAAAATCTGACAAAGACAGTTTAATTAAAGCATAGATTTGATTGCTCAACCACAAAGATTTGAAAGCTAAACTAAATGTAGAATTTAAACATTTTCTTAAACAACAGACTAATCTCATTTTGACTATAAAAACTGGGGAAAATGCAACTTATCTTACAAAGACATTAAACAATAAAGCCAACAACCCAATAAAAAAGCAGAGTATGAACTGACAATTCAACAACAAAAAAAACACAAAAATACAATGACCCCATACACACGTAAAAGTGTGAATGAAAATACCATTTTCTCTCCAATCTCTATTAGCAAGAAGTTGACAACATACTAAACTGGCAAAGGTATGGAGAAATCCACTGCTACTAGGAAGTATGGACTGACTGATTCAGTGCTTTAGAGAACAATTTGGTCACTATCCAAATGACCATTGTATATGGCCTAGCAATTCTATTGTACTTTTGTAAAATCTATTCTACAGGCCTACTTACATACTTGCAAAACAAACTATGCAAAATACTAGGCATAAATTCTATTCATAGAGCAAAAAAAAAAACAACAAACTGTAAATATCCTAAATGTCCACTGATAGGCATATTTACCACATACTTGCAAATAACTAATAGTTAATATGTAACTATGCAGCGGTTAGAAATAATATGGCAGCCCTACAACAAGGAAATGAGACTATCTCCAAGATTAACTGTCAAAAGATTGTGTTTAAAAAAGGAATCTATGCACATATAAAATATATGTTCTATCTCTAATCAAAAACACTAAATCTCATTAGATTTAACTGGTTGCCTCTGGAGACAAGAATTGATAGCTGGGTGACTCACTGACTTTTGACTAAATACTGTTTTTCTTAACTAATATTTATTTTTTATCCTGTACATTTCTTACATATTGAAAAAACTTTTAAATAAAGCAAATCCTTGCTCAGAATCCTCTGCCTCTTCACCTCTGAATTTAATTTCACCTTAATATGTCAAGACAAAGAAAAATTTTCATACATTTCATGATAATCCTATATTAGAAAATATATTATTTGAAATTCTTATGAAACTTTTAAACATTTCTACTAGAATATAATTATATTCAAGATTATTTATTTCAATCATTTGAAATGTCAGATCATTTATGATTTGTGTACTTACCGAACCTTTTTTCCATTTTCAGTAATTTTTGTTACATTTAATAATCCATATTTCTCTTGGCCCTATGAAACAGAATTATCGTATCACTCACAGACAATCAAGTCCACATCTTTAATACGACTGAATCAAAAAATTCTCTTAAAATTAGCTTAAAAGAAAAAATTAGTATGTAATATGATTAAGTTCTTTTTAAGAATATAACTTCTTAATATATCTGTCAAGTTATATATTTTCAGTCATTCTATAATTAAAACTTCCTCTCCTCAATTCACATGAGCCATAGGTATTTTGCTATCAAATCAGATTTTCACATAAATGCCAAAAGTCAGCATTGGAAAAAATATTTATGACTTTCTGTTCAAAGAAAGTGATATAATGCTATAATAAATACCACAAAAAAACAAATTATATACTTTGCTGTTACTTTACAACAGGGGTCCCCAAACTACGGCCTAGGAGCCGCATGCGGCCCCCTGAGGCCATTTATCCAGCCCCGCTGCACTTCCAGAAGGGGCACCTCTTTCATTGGTGGTCAGTGAGAGGAGCACAGGATGCATTCTGGAGTACTGTATGTGGCAGTGCCTCAAAGGGCGGCGTCGCTCACATACAGTACTACTTCCGGTGACGTGGGACGCACGCATCACGGCTCCAGAAGTGCGTCATATCACTTGTTACAGCTAGCAGTGACAAATATAGAACCAGACATTGACCATCTCATTAGCCAAAAGCAGGCCCATAGTTCCCATTGAAATGCTGGTCAGTTTGTTGATTTAAATTTACTTGTTCTTTATTTTAAATATTGTATTTGTTCCCGTTTTGTTTTTTTACTTTAAAATACGATATGTGCAGTGTGCACATGGATTTGTTCATATTTTTTTTTATAGTCCGGCCCTCCAACAGTCAGAGGGACAGTGAAAGTTTGGGGACCCCTGCTGTACAACAATATAATCTGAAAATTACTTCAGATACTAACCCACTTTGTCAGAATGTAAAAGTGAGTAGGGAGAACAAATGCAGTGACTATATTTAATAAAATACTCAAAAGTAATGGCACTATGCAGATAACTGGCCTTAATGTGGCATAAAATATTCAGTATCTCCTTTATTAAATATATTATCAGATGGCAAACTGGGCTTTGGATAAACCAGATATTCTAGTCAGTTGATGTCAAAAATAGTGACATTGCCTGACCAGGCAGTGGCGCAGTGGATAGAGCGTCGGACTGGGATGCAGAGGACCCAGGTTCGAGACCCCGAGGTCGCGAGCTTGAGCGCAGGCTCATATGGTTTGAGCAAAAGCCCACCAGCTTGAACCTAAGGTCACTGGCTCCAGCAAGGGGTTACTTGGTCTGCTGAAGGCCCACGGTCAAGGCACATATGAGAAAGCAATCAATGAACAACTAAGGAGTTGCAACGTGCAATGGAAAACTAATGATTGATGCTTCTCATCTCTCTCCATTCCTGTCTGTCTGTCCCTGTCTATCCCTCTCTCTGACTCACTCCCTGTCTCTTTAAAAAATAAATAAATAAATAAATAAATAAATAAATAAATAATTATATAAAAAAATAGTGACATAGGTTTATCATTAAACACTATGAAGGTAAAAGTCACTGCGTTCAAGTTAAATGCTATCTTAAAAGTCTTCCAGGTGGAACTAAAGCAGCACTTTCTCATTGGTTTAGCTTCCTATAGTCAAATGACCTTAATCAAAATGAGTTGGTGTCTATAGTAACCATCAGCATTGAGAAGCATTGCATGTACATGACAGCAATTTATTGCAACTGAAACACATACACACATACAGTAAAGATTACTCCCAATTCAGAATTTACTTTACTATTTAATTCACACCTAAACTATTTTCTCCATGTGCTTTAATTACACACAAAAAAATCTTTCTTGTATGGGAGATTAACATAATATTAAATATTTTCTCAATCATGTCTAAAAATTAATGTTTGAAAGTTGGCCTGGTCTGATAGAACCTTAAGTCTTTAAACAAAGCTGACACTGCTGTTGACCCACATTTTGGTGACCAGAACTAGGGAAATGCGAAGATTCACTGAAATTGTTTCATAAGGTATAGGTTTTATCTCCTTAGATACACAAGCCTGATACTTTTCATAAGAGCTCTTTCTTGTTTCTCAACAAAAACATCAAGTACACAGTTATAAGTACGCACAGAATGTTCAATAAGACCATGCCTTAACCCTTTGAGTAGTGCAAACGTTCATGTATGTCCTCTAGCCTCCTGACCATCCAATTTTTTTAAAAAATTCAAAATTTATTTTTTGGAAAAAAACCCCCAAAAAACAAAAAACTCACTCCTGGGGGTCAGCAAGCATGAAAAAATCTCACTACTCAAAGGATTCAAAAAATTTCATTTTTTGAAAAAAACCTCACTCTCGGGGGTGAGTAAGCGCATTAAAAAAACCTCACTACTCAAAGAGTTAATTTATTATCAGATGCAGAGAGGGAAAGAAACTTTTAATGCTACAGGAACTAAGTAATGCAAGTCGGGGAGGACGGGTACTGGTTATGTGAGCACAGGAATGGGAGGGGCAGAGATAGGAATCAAGTCTATAAAAAGGGCAAAACTGAAACTGCAGAGAAGCAAAGCAGAGGCAGAAAGGAAACACAAGCGTCAAAGCACGGATGGACAGCCACAGTAACAAACAGCCTATGCTTAAAGATGAGAGACACAGACTCTTTCCTAAATCAACGGATAGACTGAAACTGGTACATAAATGTACCTATGTGCAACATTCAAGGAAACAGTCCAAAATGTTCACTAAATTCTCACAGGGATGAAGACCCGATTACTGATGCTCTATAGAAATATTAAGTACTCTTAACTTGAACATAAAATAAGAACAAGATTTGGCATATCCGCAATGCGCAAATACAAAAATAATGTCCATGCGCCTTGAAAAAAAATGTATCTAACTCAATCTGGGAGAGAAAGGCAGCTTCCTGGAGACTGACACTTGAGCTAAGAAGTAAGAATTGGCTAAACAGATGGAAAAACCAGACAGTATACGCACAGAAGCTAGAGATAGCATGTATTATGTGAGGGCCTGCAAGTTTGCTCAAAGTATTGGGTGAGACAAAATAGCAAGTAATGAAGCAGTGGAAAGAATGAATTAAGAAAGGGTGGCAGACTGGGACCCAGCTAGAACACTATTCTAATAGTTTCCATAAGAGATGGTGAAGGCCTGAGCTAGGGCAATGACAGTGAGAGTGAAGAGTGTCCAACTCAGAGAGATTTGGAGACAGTATGGACGGGGACTGAGTGATGGTGAGAGGGAAGAGTTGAGAGAAACTCCCAAGCTTGAGCCACTGGGTAGTAGGATGGTGCTTTCTCAGCTTTAGTGACACTTTTTTAGATTAGCTTTCCCTGACCACTCTAAAGAGGAGCTCCCCCACCCCTCCCATTATTTACCACTGCCCCCATTTTGTTTCTTTCATAGCACCTAATGCAAAGTACAACTACGTGTCTATTCTTTATTCACTGTCTACTCCATTAGGCTGTATGCTGGGACCACATCAGTTATAGCATCAATGTAAAACCAGTGCCTACTGCAGCATCTGACATGTCCTTCAATACAATTCTGCTGAATAAATCAAGTTAACAATGCTATCACATGAAAGAAATATAAAAGAAGAAAGCTTTAACCATCACATACTGAAGTTTCTGAATCTGACATAAAAATGCCAAGCTGGCAGATGAATAATATAGATTTGGCTATATAGGTGACAGATTAGGGGTGGGGGTGGGGTGGATTAAATCTTTATTTCAAACTATCTGGTGCATTTTTTCTCTACTTAACATGATTCAAAATTAACCAATGTCTTTGTGTTGCTTACTAAAATAACTTCAAAAAATATCATTAATAAGTCCTATAAAAATGCCCATTTTTACACATAAACATATCTTAGTCTAAACACAGTAGACAAACAAAACTTCATAAAATAAGTAGAAGTGTTTTAATAAGGATTAGCAAAATATAAATTTTAACCAAAAGATTTTTTTTTTAATTGAGGCAGGGAGGCAGAGAGACAGACTTCCGCATGTGCCCTGACCAGAATCCATCTGGTAAGCCCACTAGGGAGCAATGCTCTGCCCATCTGGGTCCATTGCTCTGTTGCTGGCAACTGAGCTATTTTTAGTGCTGGAGATTGAGGCCATGGAGACATTCTCAGTGCCTAGGACCAAGTTTGCTCAAACCGAGCCATGGCTGCAGGAGGGGAATAGAGAAAGAGATAAAAAGAGCGAGAAGGGTGGAGAAGCAGATGGGTGCTTCTCCTGTGTGCCCTGGCTGGGAATCAAACCTGGGACTTCCACATGCCAGGCAGATGCTCTACCACTGAGCCAACTGACCAGGGCTCAAGAAAAGATTGTAATAAGATTATTCCATCCTAATAAGGCAAGAAAAATAATAAAATGACAGTTCCATTAAGTAATTTGTGAAAACTTTTAGATTAGAAAACAAGTTCCTAATCACTTTGCAGGCTCCAGAACTTCTAATCAATTTGACATTCATTTAATAAAACAGGCATTTCCCAATTTTGGCTAACAAGTATCATGTATCAAAATCAATACAATCCATCAAAATCATTATCTTCAGTTCATCATATCATAATTATGTAATACTAATATTCTTATAATAGAGAAAAATAAACTTGTACAATGATATAGTGTTGAAAAAGAACCAGAGACTTGCAGAACAGGAAAGTCCACAGAAACAGAAGGCAAACTAGGGGCTGCAGGGAGGAGAGGGAAGGGAAATGTGCACTGACTGCTTAGGGATGTGAGCGTCCCTTAGAGGAACGAGAATGTCCTGAAACTAAGCAGAAGAGGGAGCTGCTCAGTGTAAGCATATATGGAGTGCCTGAAACTGTGTAGCTTGAGATGATTAATGGTTTTGTTACATAAATTTTACTTTAATAAAGTATTTTCAAACCAGTGTTACTAAAATATTATTTAAATTGTTTTAAAAAGGCTTTAAAATAGTATTATTCAAAGAAAAAAAACTACCAAATTTGTCCCATTAATATATTTTTAAAAGACACTGTTGAACCCTGGCCAGTTGGCTCAGTGGTAGAGCATCAGCCTGGCATGTGGACATCCGGGGTTCAATTCCCTGACAGGGCACACAGAAGAAGCACCCACCTGCTTCTCCACCTCTACCCCTCTCCTTTCTCTCTATCTCTCTCTCCCCCTCCTGCAGCCAAGGCTCCATTAGAGCAAAGTTGGCCTTGGCGCTGAGGATGGCTCCATGCCTCCACCTCAGGTGCTAGAATGGCTCCTGTTACAACAGAGCAATGCCCCAGATGGGCAGAGCATCACTCCTTAGTGGGCTTGCTGGGTGGATCCTGGTTGGGCACATGCGGGAGTGTCTCTCTGCCTCCGAGCTTCACACTTTAGAAAAATACAAAAAAAAAAAAAAAAAGAAACTGTTGAAATGTCCTTTCCTCCAAGATGGGTATTGTATTTTAATACCATAATTGAAAATCCACATTGAAAAGCTCAAGTTTCCAAACTGTATATTGTAAAATTTTATTCAGGATTCAGTAATCAAGAAGTTTAAAATGCATATTTTAATAGGCACATTGGGATAAAGAAATGAAGTTCTTAAATCAGCTCAAAAGTCCTATTTATTTAATACATACTGTACTAATCTTGCAGAAAATATAATCTTAAAAAATGTATACACTGACTTTTTCCAAAAGTAATTTGAAGGGACTATAAAAAATAATGTATTTGAAAACTGGAAATGAAATTAAAAAATGAACATGATTAAAATTTATATTAAGAAATGGAATTTTAAATCTGGTTTCATTAGAAGAGATTGAATGAAAATACCATGCTAAGTAAACAAAGCCTTTCAAAAACAACCCACATATTTTATATGAGTTTATAGGAAATGTCCAGAAGAGGCAAAACCAGTGAGAAAAGAATGATTACTGGCTGCTTAAGGCTTTGTTGGCTCAAGGTAGAGAGGTGATATAAAAAAAGGTACAGGGTTTTTTTCTGAGATGAAGACAGTACTCTAAAGTTGACTGTGAGGATGGCTGCACATGTCTGAATATACCAAACAACTGAATTATATACCTTAAATGGGTGAACTGCATGGGATGTGAATTACATTTCAATAAAGCTTTGATTAAAAAATAATAAAATGGTTTGAAGAGGTAGATGGGCAATTTGCAGAGATTTTAAAATGACATCAATAGCTAACACTGTTTATAATTTTCATCTCTAAATTTATAACTTCCTTTTTCTTATCATTTATGGCTTTATACCAACCAAAGTTTATTTCACAAAGAAAGATGGGGACTCCTTGTACTAGCGGGGTAAAGGTAATACCTTGCTATTGCAGGGTATTGCCTGTCCACCAACATAGGCAAGACTTGGTGAACCCTGGGCAAAAGGAGAAGAGAGAGCAGAGGAGAAGTCAAGGAGGGCAGAAGCCTCAGCAAGGAGGGGCTGCCAGCGTGGAAGAGGTGCAGTTTCCAGCATTCCCCATTCCGAGGGAAAGGAGCAGCTCTGTGGAAACAGATTGGCCTCAGGCAGAGTTAATGGTGTTCACTGCTTTGTTTTGTTTGTTCCACTTGAAGATACAAAAAGAATGAAACAGAAGAAACACTGGTGAGCCAGTTCTCTGTGATGGCCATCAGAGGGTCCTGTGAGTGCAGGATGGTGGCTTTCAAACTATTCAGAAAATGGCTAATGCATGGAAAAATAATTGGTCAACAGTCATTTGTAACTCTGTGTAGAATTCCAGGAATTCCCTTCTACTAAAATATAAATAACTTACAAAAATCTTATTAGGAATTATATATTACCTATATTTAAAATAAGTTTAAAAGTGCTTCTACTTTTTTCTAGGTGAACTGACAGAGTATGGTAGCAATAACATCTTAGAGTCATACAGTGTTTCTAACAAAACCAATAAAATTACGTTCACATTTATCTTTATTTAATGTTTATGAACCCAGGATTGTGTTAAATAATGCAAAAGATACAAAGTAGAAACATAGTCCCTATCTACCCTTGAAAGTTTAAAACCTTGGTAGGGTGACAAGGGGACCATGAGGAAACTTTCAAACCATTCAATGTATTAAGTGACTTGGGAGAGTTCAGAAAAAAGATCATTATCATGCTGAGGTTAGTCTGGTGAGGCCTCCGAAACAACCAACACAGATTTTAACTCTAAAGTGTAACTAAGAAAAGCCAAGGACATTGATGGCAGGGGAACAACCTGAGCAATGTCGGCAGAAAATGTGTACAGCTGATGTGAACCATGAAAGACCTGACTAGGTTAGGAAATGGGGAAAGAGAAAAGTCAAATTTGGCACCCCTGGAAATCCTTGGCTCTAAGAAATCAGAAGTATCTTAATAAATAACAGTCTATTATAGTTTCAAAAAATAAGGAAGTAGTAACAAAAGTTTGTTTCAAAAGCTTTAGAAGTTTCATTTATTCATTCCACAAACATTTAATGAACAGCTACCATCTGCCACTCCAATAATTATTGAAGTGACTCCACTGCTACTCTAATGAAGCTTTTCTTTGTCTAGTGGGGAAGAAAGGCATTAAGAGAGGGTTTAAGGTTCCTAGGTGACACAAAAAATGCAAAGAGTGACTTTATTTAATGCAATCAAGTACCATATAATTAAATGCTACAAAGGGTATTACAGGGAAACCTGACCAAATCTAGAGTTGAATAAAATTCTGAGGAAGTAAAGTTTGAACTTATCTCGACTGATTAAAGAGAAGTTCATCAGGCAAAGACATGGAAGAAAAATGTTTCAGTGCAAGGAACGACAGTGCAAGGAGCTCAAGGTGAAAAGCAGACTTCTTTGAGGAACAGACAGAAGAAGGGCAGTGTGGTCAGCAAAAGAGTAGGAGGAAAGACGGAGATCCAGAGTATGAGGGGAGGCTGGAGACGCAGTCAAGAGCCAGAGCATGCACACTCTCGTAGTCCTGATTAAAACTGCTCTCTTTATTCTAAAAGAAAAGGGAAGCCATTGATGGGGAAGAGCAGGATCAACAAATTACCAAATAGACTAGGAGGAACTTCAGATACAGAGAGCAGGTCAACTTTCATTCCAGTTAAGACAGATGTCTAGAGAAAAGTCACTTCGAAGTTTTTCAGTTTAGGGGAAACTTAAAGTGAGTTACATCTCCCCAATATTAACCTTGCATAGACTTGACAATGTATTTTACAGTATAGAAAAAAACAATGGCACCTATACTCATTGAGAAGGAGGGAAATGCTTCTTACCTTTGGACTGATGGCCTGAGGAAAAAAGGTCAAGTATAATTTGATAGCATTCTCCAGAGATTTTTATATTTATTTTTAAAAACCAAATTCATCACTTACAAACATAGCATATAAATTAATCATTAAGATACCATATTTTGCACAAAAAGGGGCTTTCAAATTGATAAAAATCTGATTTTTTAATTTAAATCTATTTTAACTGTAATTATATATATTTAAAAAACAAGGAAATTTAAGAGAAGCCAAAAAATATTTAAACATTATGCTTAGAGAAAACTAATTTATTGAATTGATAGAAGTAGCTGAACTAAATTGTGCTACTATCTGCTATCATACTAACTGCATCTTGGTGCTTTGGTGAAGAGGGAGAAGACTCATTTTCAGGAAAGCAGGGTTTTGAGGCAGGTGGAGATTCCTATAAAAAATAAGTAATGAAAAGTGTTATTCTATTTTATGTAATTATATTTCTCCTTCTACTCATAGTGGGAGAGCTTAAGAGAGGAAGCTAAGAAAATTATTTACCTAGTTATTTTCCTTCTATATTGAGCTCTAGAACTAATATGGTGCTGATCTGAAAACTACAGATAGAAAGTTTATGAAATATGGCATATTTTATACCAATTACAGTTAAATTTAAATACCACATACAGATTTACTCAAAAGAAATGATGCATGTTGCCTTAAAATCATGATGTTACATCAGCTTGAATTAACCATATTTAAAATAGGTAAAATCTAGATGCTTGCAATGGCATTGCAGGAATGGATAGCCAGAATTATGCAAGGAATAGTCACAGGAATTACTTGGCAACTGCCAGAATGAGAAATTTATTTTAGTCAACAGCTATATAAGAAATTAAATTAAATTGTTATTAATGCTTCAAGTAATTTACAGCTAACTTTCCAATTATTAGAAATAAGATTTTTTAAATGCAATAAAGACACTTCAGATTTAAAGGTTAATAATTCACCAGAAAAAAAATTTTAAGGTTTAAGCATATAATGCAATAGAGGCAAACTGTTAATATGCATTTCTAAAGCAATTCTGCTTTGTTAATTATTAAAACATGTTATGTGATTTCTACCACAGATGTTTATATGGCTATTCATGAAGGATAAGACTGAAGAAATACTTTTGGTAGCATTAGCCAAGCTCTATTTAAATTTTCTCCATTCCCCTATGCTTTGAATCATTTCAGGAAGAGAGAATTCAAAAAATCGTATAACAATACCTATTATCAATTTTCCTATAAAACCAAATAATCTCTGACATTCATCTTCACATCTATCTCAAGACACTCTTCTATGCTTATGAAACTGGATAAGGTATGATCAACAAACTTGGAAACTTGTATTAAGTCACAATGCAAAAACTGTTAACATGCTTTTTGGGGAAGTCTTCAGATTTCTATGCTATATAATTTGTAAACATAAAAACCAGGCAGAAAGTAAAAGACTACAGGAAAAACCCTTAAAAAAAAAACAGCCAGGTTTACACTATTAATGAAGAAAATATTATATTCAGACCAAACTCTTTACAAAAAGAAATTACACTTAGTGTCCAAATTTCAGTTTAGCCTCAGTTAAGTACTTTTTTTTATTGCTTCAGATGTTTCACTTTTAATTTCCTAACTTCTAAAAGAATGTCTAATATTAAAACAGTCTGAGAAGAGGAATGATGTGATGATCCACAAACTAGAAAACAAACAAATGAATAAAATGAATGCTAATTATAACTTATTTTTCATACCATATCAGTCCTACAGAAATAAAAACATCAAATGGAGTAATTATATAGTATATAGCAATTTTAATTATTATAAATAAGAAACAATTTTACATTTACTTATGTATACTTATAAATAAATATATATACATATGTAAATACAGCTTGTCTCCAAACAGGTTTTAGTAAAAAATATACACAAGCAGAAACAAACAGATACACCATACATACACACACCTCCCTCCTCCAAGGTTGTCAGTAACAACTAACATCCTAACATTTGCTACACAGTAGCAGGTTTCTATGACTACATTTCAAGTTTTACAAACTTTACCCCTTTTATTAGTCAGCTAATCTGTTCTGGTATAGTCCCTCTTTCATAGCATCTGGTATAGTCCCTAATTTCAAAGGAATTATTAGGTGATGATAATAAAAAGTAAAGCTTACTTAGTGAAGCAATAATCTATGATTCTATTTATAAAGGGTAAAGTGAGGGAGAAGGAGACATTTCTATCAAAAATAAGCCAATCTCTGATCTAAAGAAAATCATGTTCTCACAACTCTGAAATAATTAGATGAAAAAAGAAATATAATAAAAACTTTATGAAAGTTATTCTAATTGACTAAAAATAGATTGCAAAAAATATTTAAAAAGTGTAAGAAATTTTAAGCCTATATTACCAAAATAATCATCCTTTTTGCTCAGTATTAAGAGGCAGTGGAATTGGAGCAACAATGGCTTTTACATTAGAGCATTTATATGGTGTACAAGGAGCTTTCTATACACCCTGAATTGTAAAAGCTGGTTCTTGGAGTATAATGAGTTTTTCTACTAAAATCTCCAGGAATCTTACCTATTCAGATTAACCTCAACCTTCAAGCATTCTTCAATAGCACAAACCCCAGAATTTCAATCCTTTAATATGACTCCACATTCAACTTTACAAAACAGAAATTAGAAACTGAACTACTCCTTTCACTGTTGTTCTATCAGCCCATCTTAAAATGGGTGAAGATAGTTTTTACAGCTCCACAGAAGTCCACTTTTTAACTCCACACAGACCAATTTCAGTCACTTGTAGTACTAAAAGAAAAAAAAAATACTTCCTTTGATCACTTGAGATAATTTATAAAGGAATTGAAGACTGAAAGTATCCAAATATAGAGAAATATGCCTTAGGAGAGTTCATTCTGTTTTCAGTAACAAACATAAAAATGCAGGAAACCTGTCAATTCTATCAAAAAAGAAGACAGTAAATGTTTTTTTTAAATCCCCAATAACAAATATATTTCTAAAATCATTTAGTTAGTTATTGGGGTGTTACCGCCACTTTCACAATTTAACATTAGTATGACCAATGTTCTGCAAGTATAAGTCTGTACTGATTTCCTACTCCATCCTCCAAATGAAGCCGCCATGGAAAGACATAAGTCACAGGAAGTTATAAACTTTATGGCTTTCCCATTCTGATATTTGCATCTAAATTCATCCCCTATTTGAAACAGAGAACATTACTTCTCAGATTGATAAACACTTTTTGTGGAGAGAATTCAGAGAAACAGAGAGTGTAGGATTCCATCCTACCCTGGGTGGCAAAAATTAATTACATGTGTTTACTTATAAAACCTGCTAGAGATGGAAGACAGTGAACAGATATGTGACTTTAAAATAAGGTTATCAAAAAAACCTGTCAACTACAGGCTCAAATATATCAAGGTACATGTACATAATTAAGCTACAGGTTAGCGGGTACATTGTGCAGAAAGTAAAACACTTAACCGAAAACCTACTTCAGGACAAACTGACGCCATATACAATAAAACAGCAGTCAGTAAGGTATGAGATTCAGCTAAGGAGAAAATAAAATAATAAAGAATTTACCAAAATTCCCAACAGAATTTCTCAAAAAGTCTTACCTTGTCATTGGTGTCCAGCACAATGGTGCTATGTCTCCACTTTGTTAATACTATTGGTTCTTGTAGCCGCCTGTCCAGGCTCCTACTTTTAATTATTTCTCTTTGTTGCTGGGATGAAGCATTATACTAAAGAAAAAGAATATACTTCATAAATAACAAACAAAACTAAAATCTAAACAGGTTGGCTCCCAAAGGAAGAGGAAGAGACTGGAGAGGGAGGGGAAGATGAGGGAGAGGGAGAGTAAGGAAAGAAGAAGTGAGAGGTAGAGAGAAAGATTGATTTGTTGTTCCATTTATTTATGCATTCATTGTTTCTTATATGTGCCCAAACCAGCGATCAAATCTACACCATTGTGTACAGCAAGGGTCCTCAAACTTTTTACACAGGGGGCCAGTTCACTGTCCCTCAGACCGTTGGAGGGCCAGACTATTAAAAAAGCTATGAACAAATCCCTATGCACACTGCATGTATCTTATTTTAAAGTAAAAAAACAAAACGGGAACAAATACAATACTTAAAGAACGAGTAGATTTAAATCAACAAACTGACCAGTATTTCAATGGGAACTATGGGCCTGCTTTTGGCTAATGAGATGGTCAATGTGCTCCTCTCACTGACCACCAATGAAAGAGGTGTCCCTTCCAGAAGTGCAGCAGGGGCCAGATAAATGGTCTCAGGGGGCTGCATGTGGCCGGGCAGTAGTTTGGGGACCCCTAGTGTACAGGGACAATGATCCAACCAACTGAGCTACCTGAGCAGGGCCTCCTGCTACTTCTAAAATCACATGAATTCTGCCCTGGCCGTTTGGCTCAGCAGTAGAGCCTTGCCCCGGCATGTCAAGTCCTGGGTTCGATTTGCACACAGGAGAGGCACCCATCTCACTTCTCCACCACTCCCCTTACCCTTTCTCTCTCTATCTCTTTCTTCCCTCCCGGTTGGACCTACCCTTTCTATATCTCTCTCTCTTCCCCTCCCGGTTGGAGCAAGTTGGGCCTGGCGCTGAGGATGACTCCATGGCCTCGCCTTGAGCACTAAAATAGCTGGACTGCTGAGCAACAGAGCAGCGGCCCCAGTGGGGCAGAGCATTGCTGGGTAGGAGGTTTGCCCAGTGGATCCCAGTCGGGGCACATGTGAGAGTCTGTCTCTCTGCCTCCCAACTCTCACTTAATAAAAAAAATAAAATCACATGAATTTAATTTTTGGCTTGGGTTTTTAAAATAATGCTTATATTCACTGTAACAGTATTCTCACTTTTAAAGGGATTTTTTTCTCATTTGTTTTTACTTTTGTTCCCACTTACAGGCTAAACACACTATTTGTTTCTATGAAAGGTAAAATATAACCAAGTATAGGTAGAGTTGATCCTAAGTCTGAAGATCAATGTATACAGAGGCTCAGTAACTAACTGCCAAGAAAATTGCACATAAAATTAAAAACACATTATCCATAGGCATTAAATCATTTAAGTATTTGAAATGGCAATCATATCACTAATCATAAAAATTTGAGAAATGTGAGGTTTAAGTTATGATATTTTACACAAGTAATTTAGTAAAGTATAAATTATAATAACAAAAGAAATCTGATTTTAATGGATACATTCTTCTACTGAAACCAAAAGATCCTTAATATGTATATTGACTATCCTATACCCCGAGAAAAAACAGTAAATATTAAAATTTAATGAGTCTTATTATAATTTCAATGAAAGTATCTTTGGGGATTCTTTTATATTAAAAACTCTTCTAACACCTTTCTCCACAATATGCCGTTTTTTCTCTTCAACATAAGTCCATATAGACCCCTCTCAAATGTTTCCCAAAGCTGTGACTTCATCCTTCACATTAAAATTTGCCAAAGCCAGGCAAATACAAGTGGGTGTTTGCTTAATCTTAAAATGTATCACTGTTCACAAAGGGGTTATTTCTAGAATAAACAAATAAGCTTAAAGGCTACCAAAAACTTCTATGCCAGAAGTTTTAAGTGAAAAGACACCCAATTATTAAACAGGGCTACAGTTTTCTTTCAAAGTAATCATCATTAGCAATAAAGAAAATGAACAATTGTGTGAGAGCTTATATATAAATTTTGTTACCCACCCTAATTTTTGACCTTTATAATTCCCACAACTTTAAAAATCCTTTCTATTTGGCAAAAATAGTGTAAAAATAAACTGTGTAATAATCACAATTTTAAATGTGCTAATTGTTTTACTAGGCAACAGCATTTTCATAAAAGCCAATAAAAAGCATAAATGAAACATGAAATATAAAATCTAATGTAGACAGGAGACAAAAATAAAGTGTCATAGAGAAAAGAAAAATAAGACCCCAGTTAACACACACACACACACACACACACACACTCCCCCTAGTTAAACAAGATGGCTAAAACTTAACATTTTTCTAATTCCTTTAAAAATACCTTTATCCTTTAAAAATTAAATTTTTATTTGAATTATTTCAAGCATATAAAAAAGTTAGAGACTATAATGAAAACCTACCATCAAGCTTTAGTATATTTAACATAAGACATCTGCTTCAGGTACCTTGATTTTTTTCATGTTTTTTGTTTTTTTGTGTTATTTTCCAAGGGAGAGCACGAAGGCAGTTCCCATTAACACAAATTATTCAGTCACATTTCCCACATTGGGGAAATCACTCGGATCAGCACATCTGAAGTGCAACAGATAAGCCTCGCCCTGGGGAAACCACCTTCTGATCATGGTATTTCTCCTGACAGGTAAATATGTGGTACCTTGTTTTTATAAAAAAACAAAATATTACAGACATATTAGAGGCTCTGAATACAGCTTTCAGATTCCATTCTTCTCTCTTCCTCCCCAGCAGCACCACACATTTCAGTGTACATTATTCTCAAGCATTTTATAATTTGATATATACTTATGTATAAACATATACTACTTGCTTTAAAGTTTCTATAAATGGAGTATTACATGCATCGTTCTTCAACTTGCTCTTTTCAATCGACATGCTTTTATTTTAAAAACTTATCTATATTAGGCCCTGGCCGGTTGGCTCAGCGGTAGAGCTTCAGCCTGGCGTGCGGGGGACCCGGGTTCGATTCCCGGCCAGGGCACATAGGAGAAGCGCCCATTTGCTTCTCCACCCCCCACCCTCTCCTTCCTCTCTGTCTCTCTCTTCCCCTCCTGCAGCCAAGGCTCCACTGGAGCAAAGATGGCCCGGGCGCTGGGGATGGCTCCTTGGCCTCTGCCCCAGGCGCTAGAGTGGCTCTGGTCGCCGCAGAGCGACCCCCCGGAGGGGCAGAGCATCGCCCCCTGGTGGGCAGAGCGTGCCCCTGGTGGGTGTGCCGGGTGGATCCCGGTTGGGCGCATGCAGGAGTCTGTCTGACTGTCTCTCCCCGTTTCCAGCTTCAGAAAAATACAAAAAAAAACTTAAGAAAAAAAACTTATCTATATTAGTGAGTATACAGCTCTAATTAATTTACTTTCATGTCTACATAATACCACAATCTAATCATTTGTCTCTAAACAGACATGACCAAAGTACTAATTTACACTCTTACCAGCAAACCATAGTGCCTTGCACTGCCCTACCTGGTATTGTTGAACTCATACTCATTTACATATATAAAATAAATCTATGTACATATGCACACATTTTTAAAAATCTACCTAAAGGGTAAAATGCTATCTCATTTTAATTTACATTTTTCTGGTTATTTGTAAAGCTGAGTATCTTTTCATATAAATATTTCATGTTATTTTCCCTTCTGTGCATTTGCTTAGTCATGTATTTTGCCCTTTCTCTTACTGGTATGTACCAAAAAAAAAAAAAAACCCTCACGAAGTTCTCTATTTTGGAGTTTCTAAACTTTTGTAAACTGTGTGAGTTGAATGTATCTTTTCCTAGTCTGTAGCTCATCTTTTCTCCTTTGTGTATTGTATTTTTTTTACACTGGAAGACATTTTGTTGAATTTTGTAACAGTCACATCTGTCAATCTTTCCTTTCATAATCGTAAGAAATCCTTCTTACTCTGAAGTCAGATATTCTTTGATAAAGCCTTCTATAGCCTTTAAAGTGTAAGGTGAGGTAAGGTCTACATGTAGTTCTTTTTACTTTCATGTGAATAACCAATAATCTTAGCAACATTTATTGCATAGTCTTGTTAAGCTTAATCCAGAGGGACCCAAAACATTGAAGACACGAACAAAGTCCGTCGATTACACACCAAAGCTTTATTGTATAGCTTGGCCAAGCGTCGGCAAACTCCGACAGTGGTCTAAGGGAGCACGTGCTGGCCCTTTGTTCTACTTGGTTTTTATAGTTTTGTAAGTGGGAAGTACAGAAGCAAAAATTGTAATTAGGAGCCCTTTACCACTATTGGTTATAGTCATATGTCCTTTAACATGATAGGACCATGTTCAATTTGCAAGCCATACATCCTTTTGGAGAAAACAAAATTTACAAGTCAACACAATGGCAGAAAGATATCTTTTTACATATTAAAAGGCATTCTCATATTATCTAGTGTTCATCTGCTATCTCTCTGTCCAGAGTCACACGTGTTAACTACACGCATTTACACAGGAGAGGTAGTTTCCTGGGGACAAATGCCCGCAAATGGCTCATAGTTATAAGAAAAGGTTTATTATTTTGGCTTTTCTCTCCCTGCACCTGGCTAGCCATTCACCCCTTTTCCCCACAGGTGTGGTAGAATGTCTGGGAATCCATGTTTTCCTCCCCTTTGCATTTACAATACAATGCCAAGGGCCATCCTGGTTATGCCAATCACACAGTACAGAGACTATTCTCACAATTTCTTTGCACACCTTAACCCAAATTAATAAAATGTTCTCCAAGCTTCTTAAAATATTAATATTAATTCTGTACTTTTTGGTACCTTACAACACCTGTGGGTGAAGTGGCTCAGTGGCTCCTCAGTCTTTGCTCAATGCACTGATCTATAATGTCACATCTGAGCTTCCTATTCAGTTCTGGTCTATTTCTCTATAAGGTGCCCATACTACCCACCCCATCACCATGGCGGGAACCCCATCTGTCACATGTGCCCCTTAATGTGCCCCCATGCACACACATTCTCCCTACTCAGGAATATTTTGCTTCTTCACAGACCTTTGCTTGCAAATAAAACTTAGCATGAGTTACAAAAAGGTGAGGTGGGAGGATAGTAAATGGAAATGCAGTGAATTTTACAGACTAATGAGGATACTTATAAAATTAAACCTCCCAATGCAAGTTGATAATGGTATACTGCACCACTTATTCAGGTCTTCTTTTATGGCCTTCAATTTTATTATGAAATTTTACTTCAAATCTTACAAACTTCAATAGGCATCTTCTTAGTCATGATTCTTCTTGTAGCTGATACTGGTGCTAATGTAAAAAGATGTTTATTCCCACCTCATTTCCAAACTATTTACTACAGAAATGAGTAGTTTTTATGTTGATTTTCATACCCAGCAACTCTACTGAACTCTCATCAGTTTTGAGCTTGCAGTGTCTCTTGATTTTCTGATAATCAAAAAAGCAATTGTAACTTTCAATTGTTACAGCTATCCCCCTCTTTACAAAAGTTCATATTATGCCAGTTCCCTTTTATTAAAGACCTACATTAGTATCTGTTATCACTAGCAAAAAAAAATCCAGAAGACTTTAACTTTTATGAAAAAGCTGCCACTTTATGCCATTTCGGCTTACAAAAGGTTTCACAGGAATGCTCTCCTTTCCAAGAGCAAGATAAGCCAGTATTTCTTTTTCTTTCTTTTTACTGTTGAACAGAAGCAGTGACAGAGAAGTTCTAATATAGTTCCTAACCCTAATGGGAAAGCCTCTGTAATCTCACAATGAAGTATGAGATTTATTGTAGATTATTTGATAAACTCTAGCGTGATATAGTATGTCATTTACATCTGAAGTGATTTTCTTGTAGAAATGTATTGGGTCATGGTTTTTTAACCATTCTGAAAATCTTTTAAAAGATGTGTTCAGAACATTCACAGTTAATGTAATTATGTTAGGATTAAGTCTGGGTTTTTTTTTACTATTTGTTATTTTGTTCTGTTTATTCCTGTTTCTCCTTTTCTCCTTTCATGTAGGCTACTACCATATTTTAATTTATACTGATGCACCCTGGACTTAAAAGGATTACACCCAAAAAAATCCTTTGTAGGTTATACATATCATAAATTGAAAATGTACTTAATACACCTAATCTAGCGCACACCATAGCTTAGTCAAGCCTACCTTAAAAGGTTCTCAGAACAGAATAGCTAAAAATAAGAAAAAAACAAAAACAAAAAACTCTCCAAAAAACTGGCAACACAACACTGTCAAGTATCTGTTGTTTACCCTCATAATCACAAGCCAGATTGGGGCTGCAGTTCACTACCGGTACCCAGTGTCACAAGAGTATTGTACGTTTAGCTCTAGCCCACAAAAAGATCAAAATTAAAAATCTGAAGTACAGGTCTTCCTGAATGCCAACCACTTTCACACTATTATAAAGTGAGAAAAACCATAAATCAAACCATTATAAGTCAGGACTGTCTGTAGTTTCCTGAATGTATCTAGTTAGTTTTTTAGTGCTTACTCTTGGGATTACAATTTACTTAATGTATCACTTTACTAGAATCAACATTTCATTACTTCAAGTAGACTGTAGAAACTTCAATAATTATATCACACTACATTCCTCCCTTATTGATACAGCTGTCTTAAACATCTCTACACAGGAGTGCTACACTTCATAAATGTTGTAATTTTTGTTTTGAATGTCAAACAAATTTTTTAATTCAGGACAAAAGTCTCCTCAGATATTCACCTTTCTATTGTGTCTTCATACCTGACATTTCAAATTTTCTTCAGTTATGATTTATCCCTTTTGTTTGAAAACTTCCTATAGCAATTTTTATTTTTAAGAAAAGGACTGCTAGTGATAAATCTCTTAGTTTACTTTCATCTGAAAATGTCTTTATTTTACTTTCATTCCTGAAGGATATTTTTGCTGGATATACAATTATGGATTAACAGGTCTTTTTTTTTTTTTTTTTTCAACATTTGAAAAATGTTACACCACTTCCTTCCGGCTTCACAGTTTCTAAAAGACATCTGCCATTCAAATCATTATTACTCTGCAGGTAATGTGTTGATTCACTGAGCTGCTTTCCAGACTGGGAGGCTGGGGTGGTGGAAGGAGTGGGGTGGGGGAAGAGTCCTTAGTTTTCAGGAAGTTTATTGCAATGTGCTTAAATGTGGATTTCTTTGGGTCTATCCCCTTTAGTGTTGTTCTATGCTGTTTAGTGTTTATTCATCTTCCAGAATCTGTTGGTTTGTCTTTTGTCAAATTTGGAACATTTTCAAACATTTTTTCTGTATTTTTCAGCCTTGCAAGCCTTGCATTACTGTTTCTACTTTCCTTCTGGAACTCCAATAAAACAAAAGTTAGATCTTTTGTGTTTTCCCACAGATCTCTAAGGCTTTGTTTACTTTTTAAAAACACCTATTTATTCTTCCTGGGACCAGAAAGCTGGCCTGGCATGTTCCTCCCATGGCGACAGCAGAGGTACACAAAAAAGCAAGCTCTGGTACACAAACCCATCTCAGTGCTATGCTAGTGACACATGTGTTCACATCCTATCAGTGAAAGCATATCACATGACTGAATGCAGTTAATGACAGGACAACACAGCCGATTCACAGTGGGAGGCCACCACAAATATACACCACAAAGAGCACAAATACAGGAGTGGGTAAAGAATGGCCTCAATGACTCGATGCAATCTACCCCAGCAGGAAATCTGATCTTTTACCTTTTAATGGCTTTTAAGACTGTCACCAGGCCCTGGCTCATTGGCTTAATTGTTAGAGCAGGGTCAGGATCCTTTTTGGCTGAGAGAGCCATGAAAGACACATTCTAAAATGTAATTCCATGAGAACCATACAATGACCTGTGTACATTATGCATTATCCAATAAAAATTTGGTGTTGTCCCAGAGGACAACTGTGATTGACTCCAGCCACACGCAACCATGAACATGAGCGGTAGGAAATTAATGGATTGTAATACATGAGAATGTTTTATATTTTTAACTTTTTTTTTTTATTAAAGATTTGTCTGCGAGCCAGATGCAGCCATCAAAAGAGCCACATCTGGCTCGCAAGCCATAGGTTCCCGACCTCTGTGTTAGAGTGTCGGCCCAGCATGTGGAAGTCCCAGGTTCGAATTCCGGTCAGAAAACACAAGAGAGCGACCATCTGCTTCTCCACTCCTCCTCCTCTTCTCTTTTTCTCCACCCTTCCCGCAGCCATGGCTCTACTGGTTTGAGTGTATCAGCCCTGGGCTCTGAGGATGGCTCCAAGGAGCCTCCACCTTAAATGCTAAAAATAGTTCAGTTGCTAGCCGCCCCAGATGGGCAAAGCATCAGCCCCAGATGAGGTTGCCAGGTGGATCCCGGTTGAGGCACATGTGGGAGTCTGTCTATCTCCCCTCCTCTCACTTGGAAAAAGAACGGTGTAAAAAAGATTGTCTACCTATACTGAAGCTCTACAGATCCAATAAAGTTTGTCAGTATGTGGACTGATTTTTACCTATTCTTCCTTTAGTTTTAGAAAATGCCGAGTTTTTATTTTTATATATTATTTTTCTGCATTTCCTCCATTCTCTTCTTTTGGAATTCCTAGTATAAGTACAGAAAACTTCATCTATCTTCCATTTCCCTTAATTATGCATTAATGTTAATCTTTTTGTCTTCCTTTTATAGTTTATGCTATTCACTACACTTTTTATTTCAATGACTATCTTTTTTATCTCAAAAATTTCTAATTTATTCATTGCATTTACCTGTCCATGTAACATGTTTTGATTTTAAAATTAATTTCTTGTTCTTTTAAAACAAAAGCCTTCATTTAAATCCCTAAAGATCAACATATTTAAAGTCTCAATGATCTGATTCTTGATTTTCCCATCTTTATGCCAGCATTTAGAGCTCTTCATGTGTTTGGAATTCTGAAGAACAGTCATTTTGAGTGAAAGATGCTTTGTTTGTTTCCTCTCTCTCCATTCATGCTTCTTTATATTTCCCTCCCAATCCTTCCTTCTGTCTAGTGGGCTTGTAGTTCTCTTCACCTATACCCAGTCTAGAATCAGGGATATCTAGTATGTGTGTACATATACTCTTACTTAGCTGTCATATGAACATGCTGCTTCTTTCCAAATTTATAAAACACTCATTGAGGGTCAAGACCATACCCTGTACAGTATCCAAACAACACCTATACAGTACTGAGCATCAAAAATGTATTGAGAAAATAGTAAATTTCCAGTGTCTATATTCAGGGTTACAAATCTACCTGACAGAAGTTATTTAAGACTCACTTTCAATGTTAAATTTCTTAGGGTACAGCCCTGGCCAGTTGGCTCAGTGGTAGAGCATCAGCCCAGCATGTAGATGTCCAGGATTCGATTCCTGGCCAGGGCACAGAGGAGAAATGCCCGTCTGCTTCTCCACCCTTCCACCTCTCCCTTCTATCTCTCTCATCCCCTCCCACAACCAAGTCTCCATTGGAGCAAGTTGGCCTAGGTGCTGAGGATGGCTCCATGGCCTTGCCTCAGTGGTTAGAATGGCTTCGGTTGCAACAGAGCTACAGCACCAGATGGGCAGAGCATCACACCCCTAGTGGGCTTGCTGGGTGGATCTTGGTCAGTCACATCCAAAGAGTCTGTCTCTGCCTCCCCACTTCTCATTTAAGAAAAATACAAAAAAAAATTTTCTTAGGGTACAGAATTTAATCTGCAGTTTTATCATACAGTAACAATCCATTAAATAGTGGTTCTAGACATTTTTTCTTATTTCCTTATTCATACTGTACCCAACTCAAGCCTCCTCTCCACATCAAATTTAATTGGAAGTACAGGATATTGCCAAAACCTTTTGATACTTTATCCTTAATGGCAAATGGAGAGAGAAAATAAGATCACAAAACTAGTAACTCAAAACTGGTCACAATTAGCATCTGTTTCCATTGCTGTAGAACTAACTACCCTTTACAGTTTTGCTATAACTCAATACCTTGCCTCTCTTCATTCTTTCACCCAGGTCATCTCCAGAAGTCCCAAAATAAAGCCTACACACCTTCTGACCAAGGAATGAACAGAAGTTAGTAAGAAACCCAATAGGAATATTTAGCCACCAGTTAAGTAAAGGTTCCAAATTAGCCCTTATGTAAAGTCATTCTGGGAGTCTATCCATTCAGTGGACCCTGATGGGGGGGGGGGGGGGGGAGAATCACTCAAAGAAGAACTTTTATGTTTGATGTCATTACTCCAAGGAATCAGACTAATAGGAGCTACAATTTAAATTTCTCAAGAGGAACACAATGTAACATATGTTTAAATTATTTAATTAGTATTATGTTCATGAAATAGTAGTCTTATATATTCAAAGCCATTTTCAGTGAAACACTTTCAGCAGATTTTTCTTCTGGGTTTTTTTTTAAGTCAAAATCTGATCTCATATTTTATAAACCTAATAGAACCAACCACTATTATATACTTTTCTTTCTCTTTTTCTGAGAGAGAGAGACAGGAACAGCTTCTGTTCCTGTATGTGCCCTGGCCAGGGAATTGAACCAGCAACCTCTGCATTGCGGGATGACACTCCAACCAACCAAGTTATCCGGCCAGGGCTTAATTTTTATTGGTTTTAGAGAGACAGACAAAGAAAGGAAGAGGGTAGGGAAGCATTTGTTTTAACAATCAGTTGTGCATGTTTTGGTTGCTTCCTGTGTGCCCTGACCGGGTCGAACCTGCAACCTTGTTGTTACAAGACGACACTCTTAACAGATGGAGCTAACCAGCCAGGGACAGGTTTCAATACTGGACAGTTATATCCCCATTTTAGGCATCAGTATCCACAGATATTTTCCTTTCCAATTTAATCACTACATACAATTAAATTGTTTTTATAAATGGTACCAGTTGTAAAAAGTAACACTTGACATGATCTTCAAATCCTTTCTAGTACATTTAAAAACCAAAAATATTATTAATCTTATTGTGCATAGCCCTTTTCTCCTAAAAATTTGGAACAGCAATATTAAGCTTGAAATATTAATTTTTCACTTAAAAGTTTTATTGAGACACAATTACATTTTAAAAAGAAAGCTAGATTATTTCTATTCAATTTTTGGAAAATGTAAAAAACAAAATATCCCGCCTGATCAGGCAGTGGCACAGTGGATAGAGTGTCCATCTGGGACACTGAGCACCCAGGTTTCAAACCCTGAGGTTGTAGGCTTGAGCACAGACTCATCCAGCTTAAGCGTGGGCTCACCAGCTCGAGCATGGGGTTGCTGGTTTGAGTGTGGGATCATAGACATAGCCCAATGGTTGCTGGCTTGAGCACAAAGTTTGCTGGCTTGAAGCCCAAGGTTATTGGTTTGAGCATGGGTCACTGGCTTGGCTGTAGCCCCCCAGTCAAGGCACATATAAGAAAGCAATCAATGAACAACTAAGGTGCCACAACTATAAACTGATGATTCTCATCTCTTTCCCTTCCTGTCTATCTGTCCTTCTCTCTCTCTCTTTCTCTGTCTCCAACGCATGTGTATGCAAAAAACAAAAACTCTAATTGTTGCTAGTATATCACTCAACTGATATGCCATTGTTCATAAAATTAGAATATTATAGCCTGACCAGGCAGTGGCGCAGTGGATCAAGTGTCGAACTGGGATGCGGAGGACCCAAGTTTGAGACCCCGAGGTGTCGCCAGCTTGAGCGCAGGCTCATCTGGTTTGAGCAAAGCTCACCAGCTTGGACCCAAGGTTGCTGGCTTGAGCAAGGGGTTACTCAGAATACTGAAGGCCCATGGTCAAGGCACATAAGAGAAAGCAATCAATGAACAACTAAGGTGTCACAATGAAAAACTGATGATTAAATAATGCTTCTCATCTCTCTCCATTCCTGTCTGTCTGTCCCTGTCTCTCCCTCTCTGACTCTCTCTCTGCCTATGTAAAAATAAAATAATAATAAAAAAATAAAAAAATTTTTAAAAGAATATTATAATGATCAGAGGGCTCAGGACAACTTCAATGTTTAAAGAGTAGTATAATATTACCTTCAGTTAGAATCAGATTTAAAAGTACAAATTAATAATAAAATTTTAAAAATCCACAAATGATTTATTAAATTATAATTCATAATTTTAAGGAGTAATAATATAAAACTTTTATTCCTAAAATATGTGAAGAGCAATTTGTGCCACTTTATAAATTTTTTTTTATTTTTCATGGCATTTTTAAATATATATATATTTTTCCCCTGAACTGAGAAGCAGGGAGGCAGAGAAACAGACTCCCACATGCACCCAACAGGGATCCACCCAGCATGCCCACTAGGGGGCGATGCTCTGCCCATCCGGGGCGTTGCTCCATTGCAACTGGAGCCAATCTAGTGCCTGAGACAGAAGCCAAGGAGCCATCCTCCGCACTGGGCCCAACTTTGCTCCAATGGAGCCTTGGCTGAGGGAAGCGAAAAGAGAGAGAGAGAGAGGAAGGAGAGGGGAAAGGGTGGAGAAGCAGTTGGGCGCTTCTCCTGTGTGCCCTGGGCAGGAAGCGAACCCAGGACTTTCACATGCCGGGCCAATGCTCTACCACTGAGCCAACCAGCCAGGGCCTTAAATACATTTTTATTTGAATCTTTCTTCATTCTTGGTACTATTTTATGGTTAACTTTAAGTAAAAACAATGTTACATAAAAAGATCAGTGGTTACTGGGGGAAGGGGGTGAATAAGAAAATAACAGGATTTTTAGGGCAGTCAAAATAGTCTGTATATTATAATGGTAGGGAAGTAGTATTATACTTCTGTCTAAACTCACAGAATGCACAACACCAACAGTGAACCCTAAGCTAGACCACTGTTAGTGATCATGTATCAATGTAGGTTCACCCTTGGTAAAAAAATGTACCACTCTGGTGAGTGACGTTGATATAGGAAAGCCTATGCATGTGAGGGACAGGAGGTACATAGGAAATCTATTTTCCTCTTAATTTTGTCATAAACCCCAAACTGCTCTAAAAAAATAAAGCCTCACAATGTAATAATATCCTCTCAACTCTTTGCACATGGGAACTTTTGTAATTAAAACAATAATCTTCATTAACACCAATATGTTAATCTGCAAATAGTAATTTTAAAATCATATTGTCTAATACCATTTGTATCACTTCTAATTTAGAAAGTATGAATGTAAACAACAGAGTAGTTAAAAATATAAAATAGTTTTATTTCTGCTGAGCTGGGCCAAAAACAAATTACCTATGTAAAATATGTAATAAAATACCAAAAAAAATGCATATTTGAAGTTTTGATAAAGCTTTTTTAACTACGAGAAAATTCTAGAGCTACATACTTAATAGCCAAATTAACCAAAAGAACACACTCCCCAAATCCCATCAACTTTCCATAGTAACAATCTACATTGATCCATAAGATCAATGTAAGTTGACCAATATAACATTTTAAAAGTTATCAGAGTTATAACGGAGGTCTTTAGTTACTGGCTCAATACAAATTTACAAAGCGTTATTCCTAGAAATCAACTACAGGCTGTATATCTTACTCTATGAGTATCAAAGCCTTGTAATTTCATAAAATATTTAAAGGGCAGATTACACTCACATAGGAAAAAAATACTGTTAGCCATAGTTCACTAGATCAGTGTTTCCAAACTCAGTCAATTTAACAACACCTAGTGATTTTTTTCTATATCATGTATATTTATTTATACTAGTAATATTTTTCTTTAAATTGACTTATTTTGGGGGAAAATTTTTTCTTTAAAAACTGAAGTCTGTCTGATAATTGATGCCACAGATATGCTTACAGTCATTTTCTAAAATATCAGAAGGTACCAATTAAAATGTAAATGTTTGTTCAGATATCATTTAAACTCAGTCCTTGTGTACTTACCTGAAAAGATATATCCAGTGACACCCTAGGAGACCTTCTCACCACAGGCTACCTATCTCGGCCAATAACTGACTCAGTTATAACACACATTTCATACAAGAATAAACCTGAATACTGAGTTGTTTTTCTTTCTCTACAAATAAAGATTAAACATAAGACCAACTTCATGCAGGAAACTTAATATATTTGAGATAACTAGATATAAGATGGCATTACTTGAACTGAAAAAGATTCTTATTTCCAGGAATAATGAAAAACCAACTTTAAGTTAAACCAAAAAAAAATTTTTAAGAGGAATGATCAATAATATATAGCAAAGATAATGCACATTTTAGCCAGTCACAGGATTCTCAAGGAATTCTAAAGAAACTGACCTTCTGTTTTTTAAAAGTTGAATAAAAGTTTAAAACTGAATCTACTGAAACCATTTTCATATTATTTCATTTATTTTTAAATAGAAATTCAGTGTTAGGAAGTATTACCTTTGGCAGTTCCCATTCCGACCTAGATCCATCAGCACTGTAGTAATACTGTCTACCTTGACCATCAACATGCTTGAGCCACTACAAAAACAGAAGAGGTGTTATTTTTTAACTTAAAAAAAAGTGAGTTTAGCTTCTTACAACCAGAAATATTAGATAGTGTTCATATGAATTTTATTCTACTTACTTTAGAAAAATGTAAAAAAATTTAATAACCTTATGCTAATAGACCAACAATTTAAGTTTGGTTAAGATTAAATAAACTCAATACTAAATGTAAGTTTATTTTCTCTCTCCTCCAAAGTCAACCAAGTGGTTCAAGAGCCACTTAACAACATAAATATGTAACAAATATACGCAGATATATATGAACATTCGGCCATACTCGGCCTGGAACCAGGATTGAGAAATTGACAAAAGGGGATTTTTCTTCAATCTTTAAGTAGAGAACTACTCAACAATTTAAGTCAACTTTATGCAGCCAAGACATCTTACTCACTATGGTTAAATAATAATAGAAAAACTATTCCATACAATGCAATACAGATAATATGAGAGGGAAAAGACTAAGTATTGCTATACAAATATATGCTCTTGATTGTAATATACATGAATACTGTTTCCTTATGTTCTAGTGTCAAATGATTAAAGCAGAAGTAAGGGGTAAAAGCCTACTTCTATTCATTCCCAAGGGCTTATCCTAAACCAGCCCAACCAACCATTTACCTTCTCTGATGATACAAGATGTAACATACACATAAAATTTCATTGTGAATTCCCAAACTAGTTAATCATAAAATACCAGATTCAATGTTTTTGTTTTACATAACTTGGTTATAAAAGAAAAAGCAGTACAAGAAGTATGGTGGTATATCATAACAACATGCTAAGAAAACTACTCTCAAAAATCTACTCTCCCAAGAAAAATTCAGCTGGCCCTTGGTATACACAGGTTTGCCATCTGCAGATTTAACCAACTGCAGATTAAAAATATACTCCCCAAAATAATCCCAGAGTTCCAAAACATAAAACTTGGGTTGCCATGTGCCAAGCACTACACAGAGTCCAAGCAAATGAAGTGACGTATGGACAGACCCTGCTGTAGTAGTCCATGTGCAAATATGTATAGGTTATAGACAAATAGTATGCCATATTATATAATGTGAGGATTTAAGCATTCTGAAATTATACAATAGTATCTGTGGGGGAAGCAGAGGGTCCTGGGACCAAACCCCTAAAGCAGTGGTTGGCAAACTCATTAGTCAACAGAGCCAAATATCAACAGTACAACGACTGAAATTTCTTTTGAGATCCAAATTTTTTAAACTTAAACTATATAGGTAGATACACTGTTATTAACTTAATTAGGATACTCCTAAACTGACCTTTGCTAAACATTCAAGGGGCCAAAGAGCCACATGCAGTTTGCTAGCCTCTGTTTGCCGACCAAGGCCCTAAGGAAACCAATGGATGAATGTATAAAAAAGTATGTTTATAGAAGTCTAAACAATCACACTCAACAGGCCTATTCCTAAAAAGGTCTGTTTTAAGTGGGTCTGGTACCATGAAAATCAATGTAATTGTAAGCAGTTTAAAAGCATGAGTCAGTAGTCATATTGAGTTTTCATGATGTCAATTGACATGACTACAGAATTTTAACAAAGAATGTTTTCTTGAGTTTTTTTTAAATACTACTAAAAGTTCGGTATACAATGATTTTAATGAGAAGATTCAACCAAGAAAATTAGATGAGAAGAAAAGAATGTACCTTTTCATTAGTATAGTCACTGGTATATAAGGTATGCCCATGTTCATCCAACTCTTCTGACCAACCCCTTGGTGGAGAACCACACTGACTATCTGACTGGCTGTAACAAATCCTGTGGTAGTTTTCTTCTGATGAAAGAAGCTACAAATAGTCAGAAACATAAGGATTTGTCTTCTTTGAATAATACAAGTATGTAGCAGTTGAAAATCTAAGAGACCAACTTTATTTGACTAAAAGTATCACAATATCTTGAATATATTTGAATAATTTTCAAAAGAAACTGTTCACTCTTTTAAATGGTATATTGTAAGTGCTGAGGTAAAATTAATAATAATTATTTTATCACATTAATAAAACCTTAGAAAAATTTACTATAATAAAATTAAAATATATGTTGACAGAAGATGGTTTGACTTTGGGTGATGGGCACACAATGCAATACGTAGATCATGTATCATAGAAATGAACACTTGAGCCTGACTAAGCAGTGGTGCAGTGGATAAAGTGTTGGCCTGGGATGCTGAAGAGCCAGGTTCAAAACCCCAAGGTCTCCAGCTTGAGTGCGGGCTTATTGGCTTGAGCACAAGACAGCTGGCTTGAGCCCAAAGGTTGCTGGTTTGAGCCCAAGGTTGCTGGCTTGAACAACGGGTCACTGGCACTGCTGGAGCTCCCCAGTCAAGAGAGAGCATGAGAAAGCAATCAATGAACAACTAAAGTGCCGCAACTATCAGTTGATGCTTCTCATTTCTCTCCCTTCCTGTCTGTCCCTGTGTCTGTCTGTCTCTCTCTCACCAAAAAAAAAAAAAAAAAAAAAAAAAAAAAAAATATATATATATATATATATATATATATATATATATATATTTATTTATTCCACACAAAGGAAATGACAGGAATCCTCTCCAATAATGGGGAATGTACAGGAATCCCTAATCACAAGCCCACCTTCATGCAATACAAATTACCTATCTACCGATTTCCATATGTATAAGACACTCCCATGTATAAGATGCACCTTAATTTTAAGGCCCGAAATTTGAAAAAAAAAATGTATTACATAAAGTTATTAAACTCAAGTTTAATCATCATGAAATTCAGAGAACTCCTCATCTGCGTGGAAAAGCACGAAATGAAAACAAGAAACCTACAACCACTGTATAAGACGTATCCAGTTTTTAGACCCCAAATTTTTCGGGTAAAATGCATCTTATACACAGGGAAATACGGTAAGTGGCTAGTAAAAATTAGAGCTGAATATTTAGTTTCTAATGTTCACAGAATACTACTTTGCCTGGGCACCTACCTGGCAGGCACAACAGCAAACCCTCTCTGAAAGAACAAACTTCAACCCCTGTATTAAAGAATTTCTATACATGAGTTTCTAAGAATTATAATCTCACGCAGGCACACACACACAACAGGTGACAGCAGAAAAAGACAGTATATCAGACTTTCAAATACATTATGTACTGGAATTATCAAAAGTAAAATAAAGACTAAAAAGAGTTATAACAAATAAGTGCAAGAAATGATCCTTCACTAGAAACTTCACTGCAGGAAAAAAAACTATAAAGGGTATTACTTGACAAGCGCAAGGAACATGGAATATTAACTGTGTATTAAATAATACATCAACATTAAAACTTTTTCTGTGAGAAATTCATCTTTCACCAAAATAATGATATTCCTGGAAAATGTCCATATACTTAAGAGAATAAAATAATTATGCTGTCTGCTCCAAATGGTTCAAAAAAGAGTTACTAGAGGGTGGAGGGAGGAAGAAGATAAAAAGGAAATGTGGCAAAATATTAACAGTTGGTAAATCTGCATGAAGGGTCACTGGTATATGGATGCTCACTGTACTATTCTTTCCAGTTTTCTGTAGGGTAAAAACTTTTCATAGTAAGAGAGGAAGAACAAATAAAAAGAACACTTTTTAAAAAGTCAAAGATTAGTTTAATGTAACATAATGTAGATAAAGAGGAAAATAGTGAACAAGAGCTACACCTAGAAATTATTGAGAATGAAGCAAAGAGACACAGAGATAACATTTTTAAATATTAGGGAAATTAAGAAACATGACAAACAGTGAGCAGACTAAACATTCATCTACTCAAAGTTCCAGAACGAGAAGAGAAAATGGGACAGAAGCTACATACAAATAATGGCTAAAAATTTTCCAGAACTGCTCAAAGATAGGACTCCTGAAATTTAGGGGTCCCAACAAAGCCCTGGCAGAAAACATAAAAGATACCTTCATTTAATCACATCACAGTGCAATTACAGATGGAAGATAGTAAAAGTTGTCAGCAAGAAGACACAGCTACCCTTAAAGGAAAGACAACCAGACTGACAGCTGAACTGTCATCAACAACTGTGGAAGCCTAAAGACATGAGAATAAAATCTTTAATAAATCAGAAAAAAAGCAACAAGTAAATCTTTAACTTAAATCTGTATACTCAGTAAAAGACATTCTTCAAATATAAGAACAAAATAAATAAATTTCCAGATAAACAAAAACTAGGATTCTATCATTAACAGGATCCTCACTAAAGAAATTTAAATGTATGTACTTTAGTAGAAACTATCCAAGATCATCTAATTTGCATTTAAAATGTGATTTTTTAAAAAGTGGTAAATAGGAGGATTAATTTTCAGAGTCACCATGTACAACAATAATAAGGGGACAAAAAATAGAAATAAAATATAAGACAACAGCACAAACAACATGTAAGCAGCTTGTATGGCTCTAAAGAGCAAGAAAATACTAACTTTACACTTTGATAGCATGAGTATTTGAGTTTCTAAGGCAGGGTTTCTCAACAGCAGCACTACTGACATGTAGGACCAGAGAATTGTTTGTAGGCAGTGTCTTCTGTATCACAGGCTATTCAACAGCACCGCTGGCCTCCATCCACTAGAGGCCAGTAGCACTCTCCCAGCTGAACTACCAAAACTGTCTCCATATTGCCTAAACCCCTCTGCCCAGGCAAAACTCTCCCCAGTTTAGAGCGTTGTTCTAGGGTGACTACTAAAATAATTGCCTCTAAGTTAAGATAAAAGACTGAACACTTGTTCCGTCTCCAACTCTACTAAAATAAAAAAAAGTAAGCTATGCATTAAAAAACCTAAACCCACAAGAACAGGGAGAACACAAGAGACAAAAGTCACAAAACTCTGGAAGTTGAGAGGGAGATGAATAACAAAGCAGAATCTAAACTGGTAAAAGTGAAAAGTGGAGTTGTAAAGGGAAGAAGAAGTCCAACAAAATTTAGAGAAGAATCTTTGAATGGCTCAGAAGCTGACAGTATTAGGTATTCTTGGAACTGAAGGTGAAAGCAGGTGTACTAAAATTAGGGCTAAAATTGCCAGAATCCCCTTCTTCATGCCTGTCTGCTGGGCGGGCAGCTCTCTTTCCTGGCAGAAGTACAGGTTTTTGTTCCCACTCAAGAGGAAAAAACAGGATGATTCTGAGTTGGAAGACAATTCAGACAGCATATTTGGGAGATGAGTACCAAACAGAAAGAGGAAGACTAAGGCATTATGTGCAACTTGACTGCAAGACCCCTTGGCAGCCTGAACTTTCTAGAAAAAAAGATTTAAGATTTTCTGGAAACTGATGAATTTAAAAGGAAAGACCTAATGGTTCTAACACTGGGGACTGCTGAACAAGCAACTGACCCAGTCTGCCATAAGGAAAAGTACAAAATGCCTGGCACTTGTGAGAAAAACATGATTTCCAACCAGAATTGCACATTCAGGCAAACTAGCGATTATATACGAGAACACAATATAGACATTTTCACACAGTCTCAATTTTGCCTCTCGTGTACAACCCTTCTCAAAAAGTTACTACAAGATGTGCTCCTGCCCCTTTGGAAATATCTATTTTTATGCAATTTGTGCAGAGACTGGTCATGCAAGCTGAGATTCTGACATAAAAATCATTCTTTAATTTATTGAAATAGAAGCTAAAACACACTGTTAAAAGTTTCTGTGTGGCCTGACCTAAGGTGGCACAGTGGATAAAGCATCGACCTGGAACTCTAAGGTCACCTGTTCAAAACCCTGGGCTTGTCTGGTCAAGGCATATATGGGTGTTGATGCTTCCTGCTCCTCCCCCCTTCTATCTCTCTCTAACTCTCTCTATCTTCTCTTAAAATGAATAAATAAAAATAATTTAAAAAAAAAAGTTCCTGGAGGACCTGAAGATGGCAGTGGAGTAGGCGGACGCACAGACGCCCAGCTCTCACCACCAAACTGGAATACAAATCAATTTAGGAAAAATCAGCATGAAAAACCAACTCTGGACTACAAGAACAGCTCCAAAAACCAAGGAGCAAAGAAGAAGCCACAACAAACCTGGTAGCTAGCGCCTGAATCTCCCCTGCTTACAGGAATGGAGGGGGGAGTGAGGCTGAGAGCCCAGAGGGGATCTCATCTGTTCAGCAGATAAAATGTATTATGCTAACTTTGTTAAAGACGGCGCTGTCCACGTGAGGCCGTCGCCCAGGTGATATTAATGTGTGTTGACAAGCCTTGTAGCCTGAGGCTTGGTTTTGGGATTAAGACTTTCCCACCCTTTTTTGATGTGGAGTGGTACAATCCCATCATGCCTCAGAGAAGTGACTTTGTATTAGTGACTTCCCTATTTTGTATATTGGATTAGAGGTTGTGAAGCTACAATATAAAGTGGGGGCAGAACAGGAGTTTGCTCTCTTTTGGTTCCTGAGATTATCATTAGAGGAGAGAGCAGAGAGGAGAGCAGAAAGAGGCCATGTGGCCAGGAGAAGCAGCCAAGATGGCGGAGTATTCAGTGAGAGACCAGTTTGTGCAGTTTCACAATGGAGAAGGAAGGAGATGGGGAACAGAGGTGAATAAGTCTGGTGAGCTAGAAACCTTTGATTCTAGGAAACTCAGATAAGTCAGTAGCTTTGTGAGCACTGAATGTGAGTGGGTTTTGGAGCCGAGTGTGTGTTTTTTCTTTCCCGCCGGGTGCAAGCAGGAAAGAGATGGGGAACAGAGGTGAATAAGTCTGGTGAGCTACAAACCTTTGATTCTAGGAAACTCGGTTATATCAGTAGCTTTGTGAGCCCTGAATGTGAGTGGGTTTTGGAGCCCAGGGTGTGTTTCTACTTGCAAGCTAGAATTAAAAAAAATGGCCCACCAGTTCTTGGCTCCATTGTTTCTTTACCAACTGTCCGAATCCAATGTGAACCTGCATGGGCCAGGCGGCTGTGATGGTGGCCCTGCCTGCTAGAGATCACAGCAGAGAGCAGAAAGAGGCCATGTGGCCAGGAGAAGCAGCCAAGATGGCGGAGTATTGAGTGAGAGGCCAGTTTGTGCAGTTTGACGCTGGAGAAGCAAGGAGATGGAGAACAGAGGTAAATAAGTCTGGTGAGCTAGAAACCTTTGATTCTAGGAAACTCGGATAAGTCAGTAGCTTTGTGAGCACTAAATATGAGTGGGTTTTGGAGCCCAGTGTAAGTTTTTACTTGCCCGCCAGGGTGCAAGCTAGAATGAAAGATGACAGCCCATCAGTTTTTGGTTTTGGCTCCGTTGTTTCTTTACCAACTGTCCGAATCCAATGCAAACCTGCATGGGCCAGGCTGCTCTGATAGTGGCCCGGGCTTCTGGCTTTACAATTGGCATAGTCGGCAGGATTCGATACAAATCGGTATGGAGTCACCACCACCTTTGAGTGGTGGAGTAGAGGACTACTTCCTGTTATGGTTCCCCATGGCTGTCCTTTTGGGGGCCATAGGCTGGCTGAGTTTTACAACCATGCGTGACAAAATGGAGAGCTCTGTGGAAGAGGCTGCCCAGGACCTGCAACCTGAGCAGTGGAAGGAGCTGGAACAAATACAGGAGAAACTGATGCTGACCCTGGAGCTGGAGGAAGCGCTAGAGGAGGAGGTCAACAAGGTTCGTGAGATTCGCCTGGAAATGGAGCAGCTGCTAGAGAACGAATCACAGGTTCCTGAGTTGTAACTTGCCCAGGACATTGTGAAGAGCCAGCAGCAGCGGGAGGCCGGGCAGAGGCCACGGCTGAGGCCAGGGCTGGAGCTGCAAGGTCTGCGGAGCAGAAGGCGGCAGCGGCCTGGGGCTTGAGCCTGGCAGCAGGAGCTGATATTTTCAGTTCCTCTTTGGAGGATGAGGAGAATTGGGCTGGAGTTGCAATCCACAGTCTCCATAAGATGAGAGCCCGGCTGGAAGGAGCACCTACTACAGCCCTGGTAGGACTATGATTTTGGGACATAGGGCTGGACGCCATGTGCCCCTCGTTGGGACAGTGTAAGACCTGCCAGGATGGCAGGAATGAGGGGGGTAGCTGACGCCCTATGTGCGTGGACTGATTTCCTGGACTACGACTGGAGTGGGCATTGGCTCCTTTGTTGGATGGACTTACGGATTACGGATTTTGGACAATGTGAAAAACCCTGATGGGGGTGGGGGATGGCTTTGCTGGAAGCACCCCCCTGCCCGGGGAAGCTTTTCCCAGGGCTAGAAAGAAGGCCGAGGACATTTTGCACTTTTGGCAAAGTGCTCAGAGACTGGTGAAATGTACCTTTGTAATTGCTGAAACTGTATGATTTGTGCTGTTGTAACTTGTGTAATGTGCTAATTTCCTTGCACAGGGATGCCGGTGATGTAGATTCTGGGTAGTAAAGTGAGCATAGGGGTGGATTGTTGGGCAGATAAAATGTATTATGCTAACTTTGTTAAAGATGGCGCTACCCACGTGAGGCCATGGCCCAGGTGATATTACTGTGTGTTGAGAATCCTTGTAACCTGGGGCTTGGTTTTAGGATT
The DNA here is from genome assembly GCF_036850765.1 of Saccopteryx bilineata. Taxonomy (NCBI): domain Eukaryota; kingdom Metazoa; phylum Chordata; class Mammalia; order Chiroptera; family Emballonuridae; genus Saccopteryx; species Saccopteryx bilineata. Next base: position 136,055,959 of record NC_089494.1, read on the forward strand.
GACTTTCCCACCCTTTTTGATGTGGAGTGGTACGATCCAATCATGCCTCAGAGAAGTGACTTTGTATTAGAGACTTCCCTATTTTGTATATTGGATTAGAGGTTGTGAAGCTACAATATAAAGTGGGGGCAGAATGGGAGTTTGCTCTTTTTTGATTCCTGAGATTATCATTAGAGGAGAGAGGAGAGAGCAGAGAGGAGAGCAGAAAGAGGTCTTGTGGCCAGGAGAAGCAGCCAAGATGAGGGAGTATTGAGTGAGAGGCCAGTTTGTGCAGTTTGATGCTGGAGAAGGAAGATGGGGAACAGAGGTGAATAAGGCTGGTGAGCTAGAAACCTTTGATTCTAGGAAACTTAGATAAATCAGTAGCTCTGTGAGCACTGAATGTCAGTGGGTTTTGGAGCCCAGTGTATGTTTTTACTTGCCCGCCAGGTGCAAGCTAGAATTAAAGATGACAGCCCATCAGTTTTTGGTTTTGGCTCCGTTGTTTCTTTACTGACTGTCCGAATCCAATGCGAACCTGCATGGGCCGGGCTGCTCTGATAGTGGCCCTGGCTTCTGGCTTTACATCACCCCAGAAAAAAGAGCAGAAAATACTGCTCACAGCCACATGCCTGGCAACCAGGGAGCGAGGTGTGTTGAAAACACCAGCTTATCTCCCAAGTGGAAAGGAAAGAAAGAGGGACAGACTGTGAGGGGCTAAGGAATGCATGGGGACGACCTAAAAAAAAAATACGGTGACTCATCCGTGTTGGACGCTCCCTGGAGGAGGGACTGATCCTTCCCCACAAAACAGTACTGAATTACTTCCGGATCAGAGATCTCCAGACACCAGATCCAATCAGCGCAACAAGACACAGCTGAAAACAAGAAGTGGGGAGTAGGGGCAGTAACTCAGGTCTCCATGGAGATCTCAGATACACCTCCTTCTACTGAAGCTGAGAAAACACCCCACCCCCAGAGAGATTAGCTGGTGGAAGAGGCCTACAGAGTGTCAGGTTACACCGATCCCATTCCTGGATACAGTTTCAAGAAAGCATCCTGCTTAGATCAGTAAACAAGACTATCACCTGTTAAGAAAACAAACAAATCAAGACTTCAAAGCTGCCCAAATCCGAAAGTGGATTACAAATAATAGCTGATACCAACCCAAGAAGACCTAGAAATAACACAACTGAAAACTGGAGGTAGACAACACCAAGCCTAGACTCAACCAACTCTACAAACAAAACACCCAAACACACAGATATAATGAGAACACAAAAAAGTGCAATCCAAATGAAACCACAAGAGAAATCTACAGGAGATGAACTGAGTGATATGGGAATAATCAAACTTGTAGGTGCGGAGTTCAAAATAATGATTGTAAGGATGCTTAGGGATCTCAGGACAACAATGGATGGTCATTATGAACACCTAAATAAAGAAATAGCAAGGATAAAAAAGAATAAGTCGGAGATAACAAACACAATATAAGAAATAAAGATCACACTGGCCAGGGCACACAGGAGAAGCGCCCATCTGCTTCTCCACCCCTCCCCCTCTCCTTCTTCTATGTCTCTCTCCCTCCTGCAGTGAGGCTCCATTGGAGCAAAGATGGCCCGGTTGCCGGGGATGGCTCCTTGGCCTCTGCCCCAGGCGCCAGAGTGGCTCTGGTCGCAATAGAGCGACGCCCCGGAGGGGCAGAGCACCGCCCCCTGGTGGGCGTGCTGGGTGGATCCCGGTTGGGCGCATGCGGGAGTCTGTCTGACTGTCTCTCCCTGTTTCCAGCTTCAGAAAAATACCAAAAAAAAAAAAAAAAAAAAGAAAGAAATAAAGATCACAATGGAAGAAATTAAAAACAGGATAGACAGAGCTGAGGATCGAATCAGCGAGTTGGATGACAACTGGAATGAAGGCATGAAAGCAGAAAATAGAAAAGAAACTCAAAAAGTCTGAGGAAACTCTTAGAGAGCTCTGTGACAACATGAAGAGAAATAACATCCGCATCATTGGGGTTCCTGAAGAAGAAGAAAAAGAACAAGGGATAGAGACTTTGTTCAATCATATCATAGCTGAAAACTTCCCTAAATTAATGCAGGAGAAACTCTCACAAGTTCAAGAAGCAAAAAGTACTCCATTAAAGAGAAACCCAAAGAAACCTACACCAAGACACATAATTAAAATACCAAAGCTAAGCAATAAAGAGAAAATATTAAAAGCAGCAAGAGAAAAAAAAGCTATCACCTACAAAGGAGCCCCCATAAGGATGACATCCGACTTCTCAACAGAAACACTTGAGGCCAGAAGGGAAGGGCAAGAAATATTCAAAGTAATGCAGAACAAGAACCTACAACCAAGACGACTTTATCCAGCAAGGCTATTGTTTAAAATCGAAGGAGAAATAAAAAGCTTCCCAGACAAAAAACAACTCAAGGAATTCATTACAACCAAACCAATGCTGCAGGAAATGTTAAGGGGCCTGTTGTAAACAGATCAAAGTGGGAAAAGAATACAGCAAAAAAAGGAATACAGCTTTAAAAAATAAAATGGCAATAAACAACTACATATCAAAAATAACCTTAAATGTAAATGGCTTAAATGATCCAATCAAAAGACATAGGGTAGCTGCATGGATAAGAAAACATGACCCATACATATGCTGTCTACAAGAGACACACCTTAGGACAAAAGATACACATAGATTGAAGGTTAAAGTAGGGAAAAAAGCATTTCATACAAATGAAAATGAAAAATAACCTGGGGTACCAATACTTATATCAGACAAATTGGACCTTAAAACAAAGGATATAGTAAGAGATAAAGAAGGCCACTACATAATGATAAAGGGAGTAATCCAACAGGAAGATATAACTATTATAAATATCTATGCACCTAATATAGGAGCACCCAAATATATAAAACAGACTTTGATGGATTTAAAAGGTGAAATCAGGAATACTATAATTGTAGGGGATTTTAATACCCCACTAACATCAATAGACAGATCCTAAAGAAAGAAAATTAACAAAGAAACAGCAGACTTATTGGACACACTAGACCAACTCGATTTAATAGATATCTTCAGAACCTTTCACCCTAAAGGAGGAGAATATACATTCTTTTCAAGTGCTCATGGTACATTCTCTAGGATAGACCACATGTTAGGGCACAAAAGTGCTCTCAACAAATTTAAGAAGACTGAAATCATATCAAGCACTTTCTCCGATCACAACAGCATGAAACTAGAAATGAACCACAACAGAAAAGCTCAAAAATTCTCAAACACATGGAAACTAAATAGCAGCTTGTTAAATAACGAATGCATAAAGAATGAGATCAAAGAAGAAATAAAAAAATTCCTAGAAACGAATGACAATGAGCATACAACTCAAAATTTATAGGACACAGCAAAAGCAGTACTGAGAGAGAAGTTCATAACACTACAGGCACACTTTTAAGAAGCTAGAAAAAACTCAAATAAACTTCACCCTGCATCTAAAAGAACTAAAAAAAGAACAGCAAGTAAAGCCAAAATGTAGTAGAAGTAAGGAAATAATAAAGATCAGAGCAGAAATAAATGACATAGAGGCTAAAGAAACAATACAGAGGATCAACGAAACAAGGAGCTGGTTCTTTGAAAAGGTAAACAAGATTGATGAACCTTTAACTAGAATCACCAAGAGAAAGAGAGAGAGGACTCAAATAAATAAAATTAGAAATGAGAATGGAGAATTAACAACTGACACAACAGAAATACAAAATACTGTAAGAAAATACTATGAAAAACTGTATGTCAAAAAACTAGACAACCTAGATGAAATTGACAAATTCCTTGAAACATACAATCTTCCAAAAATCAGTCTGGAAGAATCAGAAAACCTAAACAGACCGATTACACCAAATGAGAACAAAACAGTTATCAAAAAACTCCCAACAAAGAAAAGTCCGGGGCCTGATGGCTTCACAACTGAATTCTATCAAATATTCAAAGAAGAACTAACTCCTATCCTTCTTAAAATATTTCAAAAAATTCAAGAGGAAGGAAGACTTCCAAGCTCCTTTTATGAAGCGAGCATAATTCTGATTCCAAAACCAGGCAAAGACAACACAAAGAAAGAAAATTAAAGGCCAATACTCTGATGAATATAGATGTTTAAATCCTCAACAAAATATTAGCAAACCGGATCCAACAATATATGGAAAATATCATACACCATGATCAAGTGGGATTTATTCTGGGGAGGCAAATCTGGTACAACATTTGTAAATCAAGCAATGTGATTCATCACATAAACAAAAAGAAGGAGAAAAACCATATGATAATTTCAATAGATGCAGAAAAAGCATTTGATAAAATCCAGCACCCATTCATGATCAAAACTCTCAGCAAAGTGGGAATACAGGGAATATACCTCCTCAACATGATAAAAGCCATCTATGAGAAACCCACAGCCAACATCATACTCAATGGGCAAAAATTAAAAGCAATACCCTTAAGATCAGGAACAAGGCAGGGGTGCCCCTTTTCACCACTCTTATTTAACATAGTTCTGGAAGTCCTAGCCACAGCAATCAGACAAGAAGAAGAAATAAAAGGCATTCAAGTGGGAAAAGAAGAAGTAAAACTATCATTATTTGCAGAAGATATGATATTGTATATAGAAAACCCTCAAGTCTCAGTCAAAAAACTACTGCACCTGATAAATGAATTCAGCAAAGTGGCAGGATATAAAATCAATACTCAGAAATCAGAGGCATTTTTATACACCAACAATGAACAGTCAGAAAGAGAAATTAAGGAAACAATCCCCTTCACAAGTACAACCAAAAAAATAAAGTACCTAGGAGTAAACTTAACCAAGAAGACTAAAGACTTGTACTCAGAAAATTACAAAGCATTGATAAAAGAAATCAAGTGGAAGCATATACCGTGCTCATGGTTAGGCAGAATAAACATCATTAATATGTCTATATTACCCAAAGCAATGTATAAATTCAATGCAATACCAATTAAAATACCAATGACATACTTCAAAGATATAGATCACATATACCAAAAATTTATATGGAACCAAAGAAGAACACGAATAGCCTCAGCAATCTTAAAAAAGAAGAATAAAGTGGGAGGTATCACACTTCCTGATATCAACTTATACTACAAGGCCACTGTACTCAAAACAGCCTGGTACTGGCATAAGAATAGACATATAGATCAATGGAACAGAACAGAGAACCCAGAAATAAACCTACAGCTTTATGGACAACTGATATTTGACAAAGGAGGTAAGGAAATACAATGGAGTAAAGACAGCCTCTTTAACAAATGGTGTTGGGAAAATTGGACAGCTACCTGCAAAAACATGAAACTAGATCACCAGCTTACACCACTCACAAAAATAAACTCAAAATGGATAAAAGACTTAAATGTAGGCTGTGAAACCATAAGCATCTTAGAAGAAAACATAGGCAGTAAGCTCTCCAACATCTCTCGGAGCAATATATTTGCTGATTAATCTCCAGGGGGAAGTGAAATAAAAGACAGGATAAATAAGTGGGACTATATCAAACTAAAAAGCTTTTTGCACAGCTAAAGACAATAAGAACAGAATATAAAGACAAACTACACAATGAGATAACATATTTGACAATACATCTGATAAGGGGTTAATAACCAAAATTTATAAAGAAATCGTAAATCTCAACACCAGGAAGACAAACAATCCAATCCAAAAATGGGCAAAAGAGATGAATAGACACTTCTCCAAAGAGGACATACAGATGGCCAATAGGCATATGAAAAAATCTCAACATCACTAATCATTAGAGAAATGCAAATTAAAACCACAATGAGATATCACCTCACACCAGTCAGAATGGTGCTCATCAACAAAACAACACAGAGTAAGTGCTGGCAAGGATGTAGAGAAAAGGAACCTTCCTGCACTGCTGGTGGGAATGCAGACTGGTGCAGCCTCTGTGGAAAACAGTATGGAGATTCCTCAAAAACTGAAAATTGAACTGCCTTTTGACGCAGCTATCCTACTTTTAGGAATATACCCCAATGACACCATAGAACGGCTCCAAAAGGAGAAATACACCCCCATGTTTATGGCGGCATTGTTCACAATAGCGAAGATCTGGAAACAGCCCAAGTGTCCGTCAGGGGACGAGTGGATTAAAAAGCTTGGTACATATATACTATGGAATACTACTCAGCCATACGAAATGATGACATCGGATCATTTACAATAACATGGATGGACCTTGATAACATTATACAGAGTGAAATAAGTAAATCAGAAAAAAACTAAGAACTATATGAATCCATACATAGATGAGACATAAAAATGAGACTCAGAGACATGAACAAAAATGTGATGGCAATGGGGGTGGGGAGTTGGGGGAGGGGGGAGGGGGTGAGGAAGGAAAGAGGGGGTGGGGGAGGGGAGGGGCACAAAGAAAACCAGATAGGTGACAGAAGACAATTTTACTTTGGGGGAGGGGTATACAGCACAATCAAATGTCAAAATAATCTGGAGATGTTTTCTCTCAAGATATATACCCTAATTTATCAATGTCACTGCATTAAATTTAATAATACAAAAAATGTGAACACCGGGCCCTGGCCGGTTGGCTCAGCGGTAGAGCGTCGGCCTAGCGTGCGGAGGACCCGGGTTCGATTCCCGGCCAGGGCACACAGGAGAAGCGCCCATTTGCTTCTCCACCCCTCCGCCGCGCTTTCCTCTCTGTCTCTCTTGTCCCCTCCCGCAGCCAAGGCTCCATTGGAGCAAGGATGGCCCGGGCCCTGGGGATGGCTCTGTGGCCTCTGCCCCAGGCGCTAGAGTGGCTCTGGTCACAACATGTCGACGCCCAGGATGGGCAGAGCATCGCCCCCTGGTGGGCATAGTGTCGCCCATGGTGGGCGTGCCGGGTGGATCCCGGTCGGGCGCATGCAGGAGTCTGTCTGACTGTCTCTCCCTGTTTCCAGCTTCAGAAAAATGAAAAAAAATTAAAAAAAAAAAAATGTGAACACCAAAAAATAAAAAAATAAAAATAAATAAATAAATCAAGTTCCTGTGTGTGCTTTAAATTTCTTTAAATTATTCTTTAATTTAGCCTTTTCCTCAGTTCTCCCAAATTACAAGACTTTATTGTTGATATACAGGATAATTAATTTTCAAATCTTTCTAGATCTACAATTCAAATAATTTTCCTACCACTTTCATATTATAGTAACCAGAAACAATTTCTCTCAGTATTCTCAACTCATTCTTGAACACTAAAAGTAAAAGAGAGCACCAAACCAAAGCTATAAATAACTGAAAAACAGGACAAGACGAGGGGTTATTAACTACAAAAAGCTTTTAGTTCTGATAAACACAGGAGGTGTTACCTGATTTTTCCAGCTCCTGGAGTTCTGTTTTTATTGTACAAGCCTGCTGTCTTTTAAAAGAGCAAGGTGCCCATGCAGGTGCAAGGCCCCAGTTGATTTAACAGCAAGATTTAACACCCTTACATCAACCCCCGGTCTCCTACCTCTACCCTTCTAACTATCTACACAGCTGGGCAATTCACTGCATACCCTTCAGTAAGTGTGGGGAAAGGTGAAACTAAGGGCAGTCAAGGGGAAGAGTGTATAAACCCTGTTACAGAAAATAATGATTTTAAATGAACTGTCAGATTTATAGCATGATCCATTTGTAGCAGATATTAATTCAGTGTTCTTCAATCGCCAGTCCAGACTGGTCCACCAGAAATTTCATGCCAGTCCGCAAAAGTTAACCACCCTGACGATGTACGAAGATTACAGACCCAATGATCTTAGTCAAATTTACTTACACTCAGGGTGATTCCTGCCTTAGTGGTTCCCAAAAAAATTCTCCTATTTTCACTCGTCCCCAAGAGTAAAAAGGTTGAAAACCACTGTGTTAGATTATATTTCCCTTATATATAAATTAAAAGTGATCATTTAGGCCCTGGCCGGTTGGCTCAGCGGTAGAGCGTCAACCTGGCGTGCGGAAGTCCCAGGTTCGATTCCCGGCCAGAGCACACAGGAGAGGCGCCCATCTGCTTCTCCACCCCTCTCCCTCTCCTTCCTCTCTGTCTCTCTCTTCCCCTCCCACAGCCGAGGCTCCATTGGAGTAAAAGATGGCCTGGGCACTGGGGATGGCTCCTTGGCCTCTGCCCCAGGCGCTAGAGTGGCTCTGGTCGCGACAGAGTGATGCCATGGAGGGGCAGAGCATCACCCCCTGGTGGGCATGCCGGGTGGATCCCGGTCGGGCGCATGCAGGAGTCTGTCTGACTGCCTCCTTGTTCCAGCTTCGGAAAAATACCAAAAAAAAAAAAAAAAAAAAAAAGTGATCATTTACCTCTAACAGAAACTCAGAAGTAGTCCTTTTTCTAAAAAAAAAGTCAATGCCTGGGCAATAACACTGTCAATTAGCACATTAGCAATTGAGGGAAACCATTGGAACTAGGCAATTTTAATCCAGTTAATTCTGTAATTAGTAATAACACTAAGAAGTTATCTGTCTACTAGTTAGAGACTAGGTAGTAACTTGCATTAACAATAAACATTAGAAAGATTTGCTATGTTACAGAATTCAAATGTTCTACAATTTCAATTCTAAGATACAAACCTATCCACTCCTGTCTCTGAATAATGAAAAAAAAAGGTTCATAACTCACTGGTAAACTCCTAGACTATTCATACCTCTTGATCTCCTGGACTTTGTAAATCTCCTTTGCTGAGGCTTATATCCCGAGTCCATCGAGGGGGTTTCCAAGTTCTTTCTTGTGTTCCTCTGTTATAGTAAAAGCTACGCCCTGAACTATCTTTATGAGTTTCCCACTCTCCATTAATTTGAACCGCTGGGCTCCCAGGAAGCGGGGGAAGAGCAGATTGGGATATTTTCAGTTCTTGTAGATTAGCATAGACGGGAGAATCTGGACGTCCTTGATTCGGAGGTGTCATTGCCTGTGAAAAATTTGAAGTATTCATGTTTACATTGGCATAAGATTTATAAACACACATACTAAAATTTATTTTAAAACACATACAGTTGTATGTATTCTAAAGAAATCACAATTCAACAGCTTTAATATTCATAGTTTGAAAATATTAAAGACTCAAATAAAATCTGAAGGATAATTAACTTTCCCTCACCACAAAGCATGCACAACTAGAAGTCAGAGGCTATGGATTCTAGTTCAAGATCTGACACTAACAAGGTGTATGACATTGAATTGTATCATTTCACCTCTCCCAAAATTAATTTTTTAACACTTGGAGAAAACTATATTAAACAACCAAACTTTGGTTCTAAATGATTTTAAATAATTTTTAAAATCTAAAAAGCCTTACACATGAGTAACTCAGCAATTATTCATAAAACCATCAAAATATACATGTATTTCCTTTTTATTGAATTTATTGGGGTGACACTGGTTAACAAAATTATACAGGTTTCAGGTGCACAATTCTACAACACATCATCTGTACTCTGTATTGTGTGTTCACCACCTCCCCAAGTCAGTTCTCCTTCTATCACCATTTCATTTATACCCCATATACCCTCCTCTACTTACCCCTCCTCCCCCAATCATCACACTGTAGTCTATGTCCATGAGTTTTCCCTTTTTGCTCAATCCTTCCACACACCCTTATAAGCCCCCCACCCAAACCTCGCAGCTGTCAGCCTGTTCTCTATCTATGAGTTTGTCTCCATTTTGCTTGCTAGTTCATTTTGTTCACCATATTCCACATATGAGTGAAATCATATGATACTTATCTTTCTCTGACCAGCTTATTTCATTTAGCATAATGTTCTCCAGATCCATCCATACTGTCGCAAAAAATAAGATTTCCTTTTTATGGCCAAGTAGTATTCCACTGTATAAATGGACCACAAAGCTTTTTAATCAACATATCTAATGATGGACATTTGGGCTGCTTACAAATCTTGGTATTGTAAACATGCTGCAATAAACATATTCTTTCAAATTAGTGAGTTGTGATTCTTTGAATGAATTCCGAGTGGAATTGCTGGGTCATAAAGCAATTACATTTTTAATTTTCTAAGGTACCTCCATACTGCTTTCCACAGTGGCTGCACCAATCTCATTACCACCAATAGTGGGACATCCTTGTCAACACTTGCTATTTGCTGATTTATTGATAGCCATTCTAACAAATGTGAGATAGTATTTCACTGGTTTATTTCTCTTATGATTATGGACATTGAACAGCTTTTCATATGTCTACTAGCGTTTTGTATGTCTTCTTTAGAGAAGTGTCTATTCAGGTCCTTAGACCATTTTTTAATTAGACTGTTTTTTTGTTTGTTTTGGTGTTTTAAGTTCTTTATAAATTTTGATAATTAACCCCTTTTATAATGTATTGGTGAATACATTTTCCCTTTAGTGGGTTGTCTTTTCATTTTGTTGATGGTCTCCTTTGCTGTGTAAAAACTTTTTAGTTTGATATAGTCATATTTAAAAATTTTTCCTTTTGTTTCCCTTTCCCGAGGAAAAACATCAGAAAAAACATTGCTACAAAAATGTCCAAAATTTTACTGCCTATATTTTCTTCTAAATTATGGTTTTGAGTCTAAAATACATTTTGAGTTTATTGTGTATGGTGTATGGTAGTGATATAGTTTATACTTTTGCATGTATCTGTCCAATTTTCCCAACACCATTTATAGACTATTTTTACCCTATTATATGCTTTTGCCTCCTTTGTCAATTATCAATTGACTATAAAGGCATGTGTTTATTTCTGAGCTCTCAAATTACATGCCATTGATCTATATATGTCTGCTTTTATGTCAGTAAAATGCTGTTTTGATTACTATTTACTATGGCCTTGTAGTATAGTTTGATAACAGGTGTGTGAATTCTTCAACTTTTATCTTCTTTTTCAAGTTAGCTGTAATTATTCAGAATCTTCTGTGGTTTTATATAAATTTTTAGAGTATGTGTTCTAGTTCTGTGAAATACTACATTGGTTGCATGATAAGAATTGCATTGAATTTACAAATTTTGGGGTACTATGAACATTTTAAGGATGTTAAATTCTTCCTATCCATAAAACTCAATATGTGCTTCTGCTTATTTGCATCTTCTTCAGTTTCTTTCTTCAGTGTCTTATAATTTTCTGAGTACAGGTTTTTCATATCGTTTGTTAAATTTATTCCTAAGTACTTTATTATTTTTGAAGGAATTGTGAATAAAATTTTCTTAGTTTCCTGATAGTTCACTACTGGTGTAAAAAAAATGTAACTGATTTCTGGATATTCTGTATCCTGCTAATTTACTAGATTCATTTATCAGTTTTTGTAGTATTTTGGTGGAATATTTAGGGTTCTCTACATATAGTATCATGTAATCTGCAAATAATAAGTTTAACTTCTTTCTTTCCAAATTTGATGCCTTTTATTTCTTCTTCTCTGACTGCTGCTGTACTTAGAGGACTTCCAGTACTATGTTGCATAAAAGTGCTGAAAGCAGGTATCTCTGTCTTATTCCCAATCTTAAGGAAAATATTTGTAGTTATGGGTCATTTAGTATGATGTTGGCTGTGGGTTTGTCACATATGACCTTTATTACATCAAAGTATGTTCCCTCTATTCCCACTTTGGTAAGAGCTTTTATCATAAATGGGTGATGGATTTTATCAAATGCTTTTTCTGCATCTATTGATATGAACATGAGGTTTTTTCCTTTACATTGTTTACAGAGTGAATCATGTTTACTGATTCGTGGATATTATATACCAACCTTGCTTCCCCAGAATAAATCCCACTTGATCAAGATGTATGATGTTTTTAATGTATTGTTGGATCTGCTTTATTAATATTTTGCTGAAAATTTTAACATCTATGTTCATCAGGGATATTGGCCTAGTTTTGTTTCTTTGAGGTGCTTAATCTGCTTTTGAAATTAGGATTATTCTAAAGTGGTAAAATGAGCTTGGAAATCTTCCCTCCTCTTGTATATTTTCAGATAGGTCGAGAAGGACAGGTGTAAGTTCTTCTGTGAATATTTGGTAAATTTCACCTGTGAAGCCATCTGGTCCAGTATTTTTATTTCTTGGGAGTTTTTTTTATTACTGTTCCAATTTTAATAGTAGTAATGCTATCTATTCAGTTTCTGATTGTGTGGAAGATTATATACTTCTAGGAATTTATCTGTTTCTTCCAGATTGTTCAATTTATTGGCATATAGCTGTTTGTACTATTTTCTTACAATCCTTTATACTTTTTTGGTGTCAGTTCATACTTCTGTTTCACTTCTGATTTTATTTGGATCCTCTCCTTTTTGTTGATGATTTTGGTTAAAGGTTTGTCAATCTTGTTTATGTTTTCAAAGAACCAGCTTTAGGTTTCACTAATCTTTTCTATTGCTTTTTTAGAGTATTTTATTTATTTCTCTGATCTTTATTATTTCCTTCCTTCTACTAACTTTTGACTTTGTTGTTCTTTTTCAAGCTCCATTAAGTGTAAAGTTAGATTGAGATTTTTCTTTTTTCTTGAAATAGGTCTGTAATGCTATGACTGTCCCTCTAAGGACTACTTTTGCTGTGTTCCACAGGTTTGGGGTTGTTTTGTTCTCATTTTCGATTTTTTTAAATCATTTGTTTCAAGGTATCTTGATTTCTTCCTGATGTCATAGTTAAGTCAGATGTAGAAGGTATAACAGGAAAACATAGTATTTAAGTCAATGAGGCCCTGGCTGGGTAGCTCAGTTGGTTAAAGCGTTGTCCAGATACACCAAGATTGCAGTTTTGATCCCCCATCGGGACACATACAAGAAACAATCAATGAATACATTTCTCTCTCTCCCAAATCAATAAATTAAAAAAGAGTCTAAGAAAAGGAAAATTTTAAAGGAGAGGTGAGTTGACAGTACCAATCCAAAAATTCAATATAAAGGCTCTGAAACAATCCCTAGATTCAGCAATTAAGAGGTCATCATAAAACTTCAGCTTCCATCTACAAGAATCCAAAATTATTTTCCTTTCATAAAAAACCAGAAAAATCAATAAAACACAGAGAATTATTTTCCTGCATTGTACAACAAGCAGCACAGGTCTGTTTCCTGAGAAAAAAACAAAGGATGTAAACTTGCCACTCCCATGCTTTCTGCCTAGAGGTGGTTTCCAGAACACAACCCAGGGAGGAGGAGCCCAAGTAGAGCCTAGCAAGCTCAGTAAGTGAAAAGGACAGTGCTACAGGTTTACATTTATTGCTTAATGCAACAAATGACATACTACAAGAAATGAAAATCAGTATCAAACACTACAGAAAGAAAAAGAAAAGAATGGTCCCCACTATTTTTTTTTTTATTTTTTTGGAACAGAGATAGAGAGTCAGAGAGAGGGACAGATAGGGACAGACAGACAGAAAGGGAGACAAATGAGAAACATCAATTCTTCATTGCGGTTCCTTAGGTGTTCACTGATTGATTTCTCATATGTGCCTTGACCGGGGGGGGGCTACAGCAGACTGACTGACCCCTTGCTCAAGCCAGCGACCTTGAGCTCAAGCTGGTGAGCTTTGCTCAAACCAGATGAGCCCACGCCCAAGCTGGCAACCTCGGGGTCTCGAACCCGGGTCCTCCACATCCCAGTCCGACACTCTATCCACTGCGCCAACACCTGGTCAGGCTGGTCCCACTGTTTTAGATCAGAGAATTTTTAAAGTTGGTATTCTTCAAAATTGATGAACCAAGAAATACAGGCAATAGTGAGTCTGAAATCAAGATTTATAACAGTAATTCTAAATAGAATATGTAATTAAAAGTAAAAAAGGTTTATTGGAATTGAAAAAATGCTAAAAATTTTAACATTTCACATTCTCACTTTCTACCGGTTAAATTTTTTGACAGATGGCCATTTGATATATTGTTCATTTATTATTAGAAACAGTTTCTAGTAGAAATAAGAACTTTGTTTTCTTAATTTGACTTCATACTTAAAATCAGCTTAAACTTTGAATAAGAGTGTGTGGGAAGAGACAGAAAAACATTCAGCATTTTTGTTAACGCTCTCATCTCTGGCAAAAAGAAACTGTCTTAGTGGCAGAGCGTTGGCCTGGCGTGCAGGAGTCCCAGGTTCGATTCCAGGCCAGGCACAACCCTCCCCCTCTCCTTCCTCTCTGTCTCTCTCTTCCCCTCTCACAGCCAAGGCTCCACTGGGGCAAAGTTGGCCCGGGCACTGAGGATGGCTCTGTGGCCTCTGCCTCAGGCGCTAGAATGGCTCTGGTTGCAACAGAGCAATGACCCAGATGGGCAGAACATCGCCCCCTGGTGGGAATGCCGGGTGGATCCCGGTCGGGCGCATGCGGGAGTCTGTCTGACTGCCTCCCCGTTTCCAACTTCAGAAAAATAAAAAAATTTAAAGAAAAGAAACTGTCTTTATTATCAACAGCTCAGAACACTGAGAAACCTTCAAAGTAATTACCATTAGTTGATCACTAATGATTCTTTCCTCAAAATTCTTGAAATACAAATTCTTGATTAAAAAAAAAACTTAGTATAAAATATCAAACTGATTTTTACATATACACAAAACATATTAACTACAACAAAATGGTTGAGCAATTGTATACCATTTTGTCTAATGAACCAAAAATGAAGTTTGTTAACAAAAATATTCAATGCTAATAAAGATATAATGTAACAATTTTAGTTTACTGCTAGTAATTTTAATTAGCTGAACCTTTTTGGAAAACAGTTTGGCAGTATGTTTCAAAAGCTTTTAGGCCCTGGCTGGTTGGCTCAGTGGTAGAGCATCGGCCTGGCGTGCAGGAGTCCCGGGTTTGATTCCTGGCCAGGGCACACAGAAGAAGCGCCCATCTGCTTCTCCACCCCTGCCCATCTCCTTCCTGTCTCTCTCTTCCTCTCCCGCATCCAGGGCTCCATTGGAGCAAAGTTCGCCCGGGCGCTGAGGATGGCTCTGTGGCCTGTGCCTCAGGTGCTAGAATGGCTCTGGCTGCAACAGAGCGACACTCCAGATGGGCAGAACATCGCCCCCTGGTGGGCGTGCCGGGTGGATCCCGGTCAGTCGGGCACATGTGGGAGTCTGACTGCCTCCCTGTTTCCAGCTTCAGAGGAAAAAAAAAAAGCTTTTAAAAATATTTTAGGATCCTCAGCCAAGTGCGGGAGGTAATCTTAGATACCAAAAAGTATTTTCCCACAAAAATGTACATTCTAATGTTATTTATA
The DNA here is from genome assembly GCF_036850765.1 of Saccopteryx bilineata. Lineage (NCBI taxonomy): Eukaryota > Metazoa > Chordata > Mammalia > Chiroptera > Emballonuridae > Saccopteryx > Saccopteryx bilineata. Next base: position 136,071,166 of record NC_089494.1, read on the forward strand.
ATATATAAATTGGAAACTATCTAAAATCCCAACAGAGGAATGGTTAAGTAAATCATGACCCAATTTGAGGCAAAACTATACCAGCACTGAAAATGTTAATTTTTTTGTATTAACATGAAAATTTGTTGAGGTCAATGAGAAAAGGAGAATATAAAACTAGTTCTAACTTCCAACTAAACTCTAACTAAAAGGGATTGATTATATATGATACTTTTCTGTGTGTCCTATTTCCCAATTTTGTTAAAATGAGACTTATTACCTTTAAAGTTTGATCAAGCCGTGGCCGGTTGGCTTAGTGGTAGAGCATCGGCTTGGCGTGCAGGAGTCCCAGGTTCGATTCCCGGCCAGGGCACACAGGAGAAGTGCCCATCTGCTTCTCCACCCTCCCCCTCTCCTTCCTCTCTGTCTCTCTCTTCCCCTCCGCAGCCGAGGCTCCACTGGAGCAAAGTTTGCCCAGGCGCTGAGGATGGCTCTGTGGCCTCTGCCTCAGGCGCTAGAATGGCTCTGGTTGCAGCAGAGCTACGCCCCAGATGGGCAGAACATCACCCCCGATGGGCATGCCGGGTGGATCCCGGTCAGGCGCATGTGGGAGTCTGTCTGACTGCCTCCCAGTTTCTGGCTTCGGGGAAAAAAAAAAAAGATAAAATTTGATCAAGGTAAGAATCTGGGGCACCTATCCAGTCCAATAATTCATAAAAGTGAGATCAGCCCCTGGCCGGGTGGCTCAGTTGTTAGAGCGTCACCCCAATTCACCAAGGTTGCAGGTTCAATCCCCAGTCCAGGGAACACACAAGACTAAAGCAATGAATGCATAAATAAGTAGAACAACAACGCCCTGGCTGGATAGCTCAGTTGGCTAGAGCATCATCCTGCAGAGCAGAGGTTGTCGGTTCAATCCCTGGTCAAGGCACATACAGGAAGAAACTAATGTTCCTCTCTCACTAATGTTCCTCTCTCTCTCCCCCTCCCTCCCTTCCTCTGTCTCTAAAATCAATAAAATAAACATTAAAAAAAATAAGTAGCACAACAATTCTATCTTTCTCTACCTCTCCCAAATCAAATATATTTTTTAAAAGGTGAGAGCAATAGGATTAACACTAGTATTTCTTAAGGGATGGTAAATGGCTCATCTATACCACTCACCTGGGTACTTATTAAATTTCTTGGGTTATATCCGACTTACTGGGTGTAGGTGGGGGAGACAGTGCTGGGGTTATAGTCAAGAAACGGTATTGTTAAAATACCTTATGTGAGTATACTATTAATCAAAACACATTAACAGACTTCAATTTTCCTGAATGGACTTACGGGAAACTGGTTGCCCTGGCTTAATAAATTTGTATTATAAAATATATAAATACTTAAAGACAATTCTGAAATCCATACCATTGATTAGTTGATTCTTATTCTGCACATAAATCACAGGAAAGAGTTAAAAAAAAGTATTTATAATAAATGAATCAAATAAAAACTACTTTTCTAATACTTATAAGTATTCTGCACTTAAATTGAAGAACCTTGTTTATTTTCACCAACAAAAATAATTATATTTTACATACCAAAAACAAAAAAACCACCAAAACCTTCCAAAGGAGAACAAAAAGTTAATTTTATGGGCCTTATCTGTCATTAATTAACAAATGAATTGGGACTAGTACCTCTGTACATGACCCAATTTTATATTTAAAAAAAGACTTGGCCTGTTTCACTTTATCTATACATAGAATAAAATAGCCCTCCCATTATCCACAGAAAGGAAAAATTGGGGAACCACATATAAAAAGGTAACTTTCAACTTAGAGTATGCTTGAATCATTACTTTTTTAATACCACAAAGAGATTTGTCCACTTTTTACTTTTGACACATGTAGTTCAAGAACTGCTTCTAAAATAAACTTTAGAGAACAGAATACATATCATACTAAGGAGCTACACCTCACATCTTAACTAATTATGCTGATACTCAGTATTAATTCTTAGGTATCTGACTTACTATAAATGCAAGATTATACTTATATTACATATATTATGAATGATTAATATAAGTCCCGACAGACTATAATTGTAGCTCTGATTAAGATTTATGGGAGAAAAAGTTTACCAAAGTATCAGACTCCAAATCAAAATTTAAATTATTTTTTAAATTCTATTTTAATTCGAGTCTCGAGCTGGCAGCGAGACGTATGCGCTCCAGCTTTTCAGTACCAGCGGCCGCTATCGACGTCGTTCGGTTCTTCTGGTCTCTGCGCGGTCATCAGCCGCCATCATGGTGAAGCTCACAAAGGCTGGTAAAAATCAAGGTGACCCCAAGAAAATGGCTCCTCCTCCAAAGGAGGTAGAAGATAGTGAAGATGAGGAAATGTCAGATGACGAAGAAGATGAAAGCAGTGGAGAAGAGGTTATCATTCCTCAGAAAAAAGGCAAGAAGGCTACCACAACTCCAGCAAAGAAGGTGATGGTTTCTCCACCAAGAAGGATTATGGTCGTCGCACCAGCCAAGAAGACAGTTGTCACCACTGGCAAAAAGGCAGCGGCTATGCCGACCCCTGGCAAAAAGGCAGCAGTTACACCAGTCAAAGCAGTAGCCACACCTGGCAAGAAGGGAGGCACACTAGGCAAAGCGTGGGTAGCAACCCCTGGTAAAAAGGGTGCAGCCAACCCTGCCAAGGGAGCAAAGAATGGTAAGAATGCCAAGAAGGAAGACAGTGATGAGGAAGATGATGAGGATAGTGAAGAGGATGATGAGGAGGATGAGGATGAAGATGAGGATGAATTGAAGCCAGCAGTGATGAAAGCGGCTGCTGTTGCTCCTGCCTCAGATGATGAGGATGATGAAGACGATGATGAGAACGATGAAGATGATGAGGATGACGATGAAGAAGATGACTCTGAAGAGGAGCCTATGGAGCTGGCACTAGCCAAAGGTACAAAAGCTCCTCTAAAAGCTCTTCTTGTGAATGCCAAGAGCACAGCTGAGGATGAAGATGAAGAGGATGATGATGATGAAGACAATGACGATAAAGAAGAGGATGATGAGGAAGATGAGGAGGAGGAGGAAGAGGAGGACAATGAAGAGGAGGAAGAGTCAAAGAAGCACTTGGAAAACGAAAGAAGGAAATGGCCAAACAGAAAGCTGCTCCTGAAGCCAAGAAACAGAGGGTGGAAGGCACAGAACCAACAACAGCTTTCAATCTCTTTGTTGGAAACCTGAACTTCAGCAAATCTGCTCCTAAATTAAAAACGGGTATCAGTGATGTTTTTGCTAAAAACGATCTTGCTGTTGTGGATGTCAGAATTGGTGTGTTCAGGAAGTTTGGGTATGTGGATTTTGAGTCAGCTGAAGACCTGGAAAAAGCCTTGGAACTCACTGGTTTTAAAGTCTTTGGCAATGAAATTAAACTAGAAAAACCAAAGGGAAAGGATAGTAAAAAAGATCGAGATGCAAGAACACTTTTGGCTAAAAATCTGCCTTATAAAGTTACTCAGGATGAATTGAAAGAAGTGTTTGAAGATGCTGCGGAGATCAGACTAGTCAGCAAGGACGGAAAGAGTAAAGGGATTGCTTATATTGAATTTAAGACAGAAGCTGATGCAGAGAAAACCTTGGAAGAAAAACAGGGAACAGAAATAGATGGGCGATCTATATCCCTATTTACACCGGAGAGAAAGGTCAAAGTCAAGACTACAAAGGTGGAAAGAACAGCACTTGGAGTGGTGAATCAAAAACTCTGGTTTTAAGCAATCTCTCCTACAGTGCAACAGAAGAAACTCTTCAGGAAGTATTTGAGAAGGCTACTTTTATCAAAGTGCCCCAGAACCAAAATGGCAAATCTAAAGGGTATGCATTTATAGAATTTGCTTCATTTGAAGATGCTAAAGAAGCTTTAAATTCCTGTAATAAAAGAGAAATTGAGGGCAGAGCAATCAGGCTGGAATTGCAAGGACCCAGGGGATCACCTAATGCAAGAAGCCAACCATCCAAAACTCTGTTTGTCAAAGGTCTGTCGGAGGAGACTACAGAAGAGACATTAAAGGAGTCTTTTGATGGCTCTGTTCAGGTAAGGATAGTCACTGACAGGGAGACTGGCTCTTCCAAAGGGTTTGGTTTTGTAGACTTCAATAGTGAGGAAGATGCCAAAGCTGCTAAGGAAGCCATGGAAGATGGGGAAATTGATGGAAACAAAGTTACTTTGGACTGGGCCAAGCCTAAGGGTGAAGGTGGCTTCGGAGGCCACGGTGGAGGCTGAGGTGGCTTTGGACGGTGAGGCGGCAGCAGAGGAGGCTGAGGCGGATTTGGTGGCCGAGGTTGGGGTGGTTTTGGAGGTCGGGGAGGCTTCCGAGGAGGCAGAGGAGGTGGCGGAGACCACAAGCCACAAGGAAAGAAGACGAAGTTTGAATAGTTTTCTTCTGTCCCTGTCTTTCCCTCTTCCATTTGAAAGAAAGGACTCTGGGGTTTTTACTCTGTTACCTGATCAATGACAGAGCCTTCTAAGGACATTCCAAGACAGTATACAGTCCTGTGGTCTACTTGGAAACATGCATAGGTAACATTTCAAAGGAGACACCCTGTTGGTTTTGACTGGATATTCATATACACATCTTAAAGAGAATAGTGATAGAGCTAACCCTTATAGGTAACTTTTGAATTTATACTTTCTTCCCATGTACAAAACCACTTTTTTTCCTACAAATAGTTTTTTTGTGTGTGTGTTGGGAGTCTAAAGGAGAGTAGAATGTTTTATCATGATTTTGCTTAAGCAACTTTGGGGACAAATTAAAAGTCCTAAACTCTGGGGGGGAAAAATTCTATTTTAATTCATGTGGAAAAAAGTCATTTATGTGCCTTTGGTAATTTATCTGCTTAAACTCTGCCTTATCATAACAATTAATTATTATAACATTAGGCCACTAAACAGAATAAAGGACAAAAAAAATTTTGTCAACAAGCCAATATTCAGTTAAAAGATTAAAATTTTAGTTTCACTCCTGAAAATTGCATATCAATTTTAACTGAAAAGTACTGTATTTCCCCATGTATAAAATGTATCCTTTTTGAAAAATTTTGGGTCTAAAAACTGAATGCATCTTATACAGTGGTTATACATTTTTTTACTTGCATTTCCTGCTTTTTCACACTAGTTTTTGTGCTCGTTGAATGAAGACTGTGATTCGTCATCGCACAGAGGACAAGCTAATTGATGGGAGTTTTGACAGTGATAAGGAGTTGAATGAATTTTATGAAGAAAACTTGAGTTCAGCCCTGGCCGGTTGGCTCAGTGGTAAACCGTCAGCCCTGTGTGTGGAAGTCCCAGGTTCAATTCCCAGTCACGGCACACAGGAGAAGCGTCCATCTGCTTCTCTACCCTTCCCCCTCTCCTTTCTCTCTCTCTATCTTTTTCCCTTCCACAGCCAAGGCTCCACTGGAGCAAAGTTGGCCTGGGCGCTGAGGATGGCTCCATGGCCTCCACCTCAGGAGCTCAAGTGGCTCTGGTTGCAACAGAACAATGCCCCAGATGGGCAGAGCATCACCCCCTGGTAGGCATACTGGGTGGATCCCGGTCGGGTGCATGCGGAGTCTCACTGCCACCCTGCTTCTCACTTCAGAAAAATTAAAAAAAACGGAACAAAAGATAAATCTCCCCTCCGAGACCAAGTCCACACCTCTCCAGAGGCATTTTCTGTAAGCACTCAATGTCCCTGAGTATACCCTTCTCTCTCTCTTTCAACTTTTATTTTCCATAACACATCATCCTTGCATGTTCACCTGTTCAAATAATAGCATCATAAAATACTCACTTGAAAATTTCAAAGTCAGCCCTGGCTGGATACCTCAGTTGGTCAGAGTACTGTCGTGTTACACCAAGGTCGCTGGTTAGATCCCCGGTCAGAGCACATAAAACAATCAACCAATGAATGTATAAATAAGTAGAACAACAAATTAATCTCTCTCAAATCAATAAATCAAAAAAAATTAATTTCAAAATCATCTTCTGTCTCTTCTTTTTACCCCAACAAAGTTCTACTAATCTTCCCCCTAATTTATCTTCAATTCCTTCTGCTTTTATTGTAAGATAGCCACATTCATCTAGACCCATGATGGCGAGCCTTTTTATAAAAACCGCCCACTTTTGCAGTGCTGGTCAACCTGGTCCCTCCTGCCCACTAGTAGGCATTCAGCTTTCATGGTGGGTGGAGCAACCAAACAATGCCATGATTGGCCCACCATGAAAGCTGGACCACCCACTAGTGGACGGGGACCAGGTTGTCCAGCACTGCAAAAGTGGGCGGTTTTATTTATTTATTTATTTATTTATTTTTGTATTTTTCTGAAGCTGGAAACGGGGAGAGACAGTCAGACAGACTCCCGCATGCGCCCGACCGGGATCCACCTGGCACGCCCACCAGGGGGCGATGCTCTGCCCCTCCGGGGCATCGCTCTGTTGCGACCAGAGCCACTCTAGCGCCTGGGGCAGAGGCCAAGGAGCCATCCCCAGCGCCCGGGCCATCTTTGCTCCAATGGAGCCTCGGCTGTGGGAGGGGAAGAGACAGACAGAGAGGAAGGAGAGGGGGAGGGGTGGAGAAGCAGATGGGCGCTTCTCCTGTGTGCCCTGGCCGGGAATCGAACCCGGGACTTCTGCACACCAGGCCAACACTCTACCACTGAACCAACCGGCCTGGGCAAAAGCGGGTGGTTTTTATAAAAAGGTTCACCATCACGGGTCTAGGTCCTCTTCATCTTTTTTGCTAAATGATGAATGCCTCTATTTTTCTTCACCTCATCCAACTGGTCCTTCACAGTACCAACAGTTTTTCTCTAAAAACATATCTGACTGTATATTACTCACAATTCTATTAATATCAGGCTGTCCCTTCCTCCCAATTATCTTCAAATATTAAATATTTTCTTTATCCCTCTTAGATATCTCATCCCTAACCACCAACCAGTAAATCACATATAAAACCATAAAAAGCTGGGTCAAACATCACTTTCTTTTGAAGATGCTCCTCTCTTCTTTAACAGCATAATTCACAGGTTTCCTGTGCATCCAGAGCAGCACTAACACAAATATAAACTGAGAAAGGTAACTGCTTTTCCAATCCATAGACTATTTTAAGAAATAAAAAGTAAAGGAGATAGCTGCTATAAAATAATATTTATTGGTGAAATTTCATTATTAATTTGTGTTGCAAGTATTCAACCAGATATGTTTGTCCTTGTTCGGTTAAGCTAAATTGAGACATTATGCTGAAATAGCAAGATTCACTATTTTACGCTGATGAATCAACATGCAAAGGCCTGGTACACTGCCATTATTCTGAATCTCCCTCCCTCTAGACTTGAATGGTAACTGTATAATCAGCATTCAGAGGATGACCTGAAATTTCTAGAGTAAAAAGTTCATGGTACAATTACAAATAAAAAAACTTTTGTGTTCACTTGTTGAAAGCACATATACTCAAGTGTAAGTTTAGAATTTGAGATTTCTGGCAATGGTAACATAATAATGAATTTCAAAAAGATACAAATTAAATAGCTGACAAACCACCCTTCCATCCTTCCTCTTCTTTTCTGATAAATGACTACTCTTCTTTTTTTAGTGACAGACAGGAGAGAGATGAGAAGCATCAACTTATAGTTGTATTACTTTAGTTGTTTACTGATGGCTTCTTATATGTGCCTTGACTAGAGGCTCAAGCAGAGCCTGTGACAAACTAGCTCAAGCCAGCGATCTCTGGGCTCAAGCCAGCAACTTCTGGGTTCAAGCCAACAACCATGGGATCATGTCAATGATCCTACAATAAAGCCAGCACTGCCATGCTCAAGCCGGCAAGCCTGTGCTCAAACTGGCTAAGCCTGTATTCAAGCCAGCAACCTCAGCATCCAAGGCTGACTCTCTCTATCCATTAAGCCACCACTGTCAGCCATGACCACTCTTTTTTCTTTGGTTCATTTTTCAAAAATAGGATTCTGAAATTACACTTTGAAAACCTCCAAAGAAAGAATTTATAAACTGTCAGCTTCAAATGAACACACCCAAAAGAATGTTTCTAATTTACCACATGTAGCAATTCATTAGCAAGTTACATGACAACACTGTAATACAGTTACTTGGATAATCTATTATTATATTAATTCCTAACTGGTTGTGTAGTTATTATAAGGTTTAAAGCATTATTTCCTTAAAGTGATACTGAAACCTTATACAAACTACATAAAAGTAAATGATTTTCCATCATTTTAGTGGCGATTTTACACTAAAAGAACAAATACTTAAGCCACGAATTCCTTTAAAATATTCAAAATAGTTACGTAAAAACATAGTAAGAATCAATAAATGTAAAAAATATTCATACATGTACAGAAATGAAAAAAATCAAAAGTCTATGAAAGTTTTTGTAACTTATTTCATGGAAGTAGAACTGATTCTGTTTTGTTTTTGTTTGTGTTTTCTAATTTATTCTTCAATGAATGCATGTGTTTTGAAGTGAGAGTAAAATGAAAAAAGCATTAGTTTTAAAACCACGTAACAATTTTATAATGATCCTTAAAGTTCTACAACCTAAGCAACAGAGGTAAGAACACATGATACCATGGAGGCTAATACCACACTCAAGTTTACCAAGAAAAATCTAGAGTAGGCAAGAAGGAAAGGCTGGTTCAAAGACACAAATACGTTAGGTTCATTGTAAACCAGAAATGTAGTCACTGTGCTTAGAATTATAATCCTCATAATAAGCCACGATGAGAATACCATTACCATTATCAAGTTCTCCAAACTGCTAACTGATAAAAGAGAGTAGGGTAAGAAAAGGTTAAGATAGGTGAAATACAGTGGGACTGTGCTATTATGATAGTGGTCAAAAGTCTAGCACCTCTTTGAGCATTTCATCTAAAGTTTCAGAAATGGACCTATCTAGACACTAATCATCCCCAGCTCTTTTCTCTTTGCAACCATCACCACCATCCATCTCCAGAATTGTTTCATCTTGCAAAACTGAAACTCTGCGAACATTACCCTATAAAGTCCCCATCTCCCTCTGTCCCCCAGTTCCTGGCAACCAATAATCAACTTTCTGTCTCTACAAATGTGACTACTCTAGGTGCTTCATATAAGTAAATCATATATTTATCCTTTGTGAATGGTTTATTTATGTCCTCAAGATTCATCCATGTTGTAGCTGTTGTAGCATGTGTCAAAACTTCCTTCCTTTTTAAGGCTGAATAAAATTCCATTACATGTACATATCATATTTTCTTTATTCATCTACTTGGGATGCTTCCATCTTTTCGCTATTATGAATGATGCTGCTATAAACATGGACATATGACTACCTGTTCAAGTCACTCCTTTTGATTTTAAGTATTGTGATGATTTTGTGTGTCAACTGGACTAAGCTAAGAAAATGCCCAGAGAGCAGAAAAAATATTATTTCTGGGTGTGTTTTAAGGGTGTCTCTGGAAGACATTAGCATTTGAATAAGTAGACTCAGTAAAGAAGACTGTCCTCACCAATGCAGATAGACACCCTCTAATAAACAAAATGCCTTAATAGAACAAAAAGGCAGAGGAAGGGCAAGTTCCCTTTCCCCACTTGAGCTGAGACATCCATGGCCTCTGCCCCAGGACATTGGCTCTTCTGGTTCTCAGGTCTCAGGACTCTCTCTAACAGGGCCTTTCCCCAAGCCCACCCTAGTTTTCAGACCTTCAGACTAGGACTAAACTACACTATGGCTTTGCTCGTTTACATGCAGAAGGCAGATCGTAGGACTTCTCAACTTCCATAAGTGCATGAGCCGATTCCCATAATAAATCTTCTCTTATATATCTCCTACTGGTTCTGTTTCTCTGGAGAACCCTGAGTAATACAAATTTATACACAGCGTCCTTTTCTTTTGAAACTCTTCAAGTAAAAGCTACCATTAATTCTAAATGTCATCAATAAAAACACACACTGATAATTTACGTTTTCCACTTCACAACATATTACATATACACTAAAGACCATTAATACAAAAGGGGGGGGGTGAGCAGCTAAGTTTAAAAGCAATTTAATTTTGTTCCTCATGACCCCTTCATATATTCCTAATTCACAGGGAGAAAAATATAAAACATCTACTTTTATTTCAAAGTGCTGGAAACAAAAGCATCTAATAAACATACTGCAGTTCTATAAAGAGTTATTAGAGTTAGTCAAAACTGCAGCTTGTTTTCCAATATCTCAGTCTCCTATTAGGGCCCCTCCAAATTCTCTTCCTCATCAAAACTAGCTCTCAGTTCAGAATTTTTAGAAAAGATTCTTAAATACACAGATACGTTTCCCATAAATCATATTAACTCCTGACCTTCCTTCTCTAAAGACTCAGAATTACTCTACTCTCTTCCAAAGCTCACTAGAGACATGTTGACTTCCTGTGGTTCCAAATCAGTTATTTATATGTTTGTCCCTTTCCATCAGGTATGTGAACATTCACAAGAGCAATAAAATGGTTTTTATTCAGGCTTCAAAAGTCTCTACAGATAAAACAGAGACATGAGAAAATCTGTGACAGAGATCTAAATTCAGGTAAGATTTACTAACTTTTAAACTAGTGTCCTTTCGGGGTACTGCTGCTCTTCAGAATGAAACATATCTAAAGTGTCATAATAATGCCTGGTTCCTCTTAATAGAAGAAAGTACTAGCCATGGGAAGAAACAAGTCTGCTTATCACAATTTTCAGTCTTCATGTCATATTTTAGTGAATGAACCAACAGAAAAGCTATTATGTATCAATAATAATATATCAGAGTAAGTTACTCCTGTAAAAGTATGTACTGTTTTTCTAATTACATTTAGTTACGAGAAGAACATCCAGATTTATTAGTTCCCATTTAAATCTTTAAATCTGTATCTCAAAAATTAAAAAGATCACACTCTTTTCCACTTGACTATGCCTAAAGAAAATCTGGCTATGTTGTTATAACTGATAAACAGATTTTTCGGGAACTCATTTAAATTGTAGTAAACTGTCAATGAAGAAAAATTACTTTGATATGTGAAATAGTTGGTTTTTCTATAAAAAAAAAAGTTCTAATCCCAATGTATATGTTGGCAATACCATTCATATAACATGGGGCTTTAACAATGCTTTTCAGTAATAAGCATGATACATCAAATGAAGGAAAATCTGACATAGTACTTAAGGGATATTTTAGCAGATAATTAATAAAACTTTGAAACAACACTTTACTCCCTAGAAAAGTGACGCGTTAAAAGCTGTCCAAACCTGGTCTATGGTGAAAAAGTGGATAAAGCGTCGACCTGGAATGCTGAGATCACCGGTTCAAAATCCTGGGCTTGCCCAGTTAAGGCACATGGGAAAAGCAACTACTACCAGTTGACAATTCCTGCTCTTCGCCTGCCTTTCTCTCTCTCTCTTTTCTTTCTTTCTTTCTTTCTAAATAAATAAATAAATAAATAAATAAATAAATAAATAAATAAATAAATGCCGTACAAAATGTTAGATTTGCTCTTCTTTAAATTATGAAGTATAGATACAAAAGACCAAAAAGGTACTCTTCTTTTTTCAAAAAAAACTGGACAACAGAATAGAGTTAAAAGAAAAAAACCTCCAAGATTCTACTACTCAAGTGATACCTTTTTTTTTAAGAGCTTACAGACAGAGGGGGGAATGGCAGGCAGCAAGAAGTATCAACTATAGTTATAGCTTCAATTTAATTGCTCATTGATTGCTTGTCATATGTGCCTTGACCAGGGAAGCCCAGGGCTTCAAACTGGCTTCCAGGTCGATGCTTTATCCACTGCACCACCACAGGTCAAGCCCCTGTTGATATCTTGAATGAAGTTTTAACAATAGATATAGGCTGTGAACCTTTACTTTAAGAGTTTTAACTTTGAAACATCTTGCACTTCCATAATTTCATAAGAAATTCCTGAGATTCCTTTAATATAAAAATCTGAACTGTCTTATACCAGCTAATAAACTCAAATAACAGCAACAATCCTCTCAAAAGTCTAAGGTATTATCTGTATGGCAAAGCTTCCACAATTTTGTATTTCAGCATTCTACTGTATACACTTATTAAAATAAGACAAAAGATGAAAAGTGAAATAAATAGTACAGCACTTCTCTATATTTTCTTATAATTATAGGGATAGGCAAACTCTGGTCCAGATCGAGACTGTGGCCTGTTTTTGTAAATAAAGTTTTACTGAAACACAGCCATATTCTTTTCTGTGCGTATTGTTATCTTTGACTACTTTTAAGCTACAAGGGTAGAGTTGAAAATTTGTGAGAGATCGTGTAGATCTCAAAACCTAAAATATCTGGTTCTTTACAGAAGAAATTTGTCAACTCCCATGAAAATGCTCTCCCCATTTAAAGCTAGATTTTATTAAAACTACGGAAGAATTATATGTATTATACTGCATTCTTCCAAAGTAATTACTTTAAATAGTTATGATACTGAGATCCCTTAAACACAGGCATTACTACTCTTCTATAAACCTCAGAAAAGATAAACAGAAAATGCTTTCTTCAATTATGTAAAAATGTCACTTTCATGTTAACAGTGAGTTTTCAACTGATTTTCTTAATTGATCTGCAAATATTAACACCTATTTAAAAGACAAAATATTTCTTTTGCTTAACTATTGAAACACTTACCACAAAGAACTTTAGTGGTTTCCTTTAAAAAAGAAAAAAGTTAAGGTCCTGGCCAGTTAGCTCAGTTGGTGAAGAGTGTCACCCCAAAACAACAAAGTTGCAGGTTTGATCCCCAGTCAGTGAACACATGGGAAGCAACACATGAATGCATGACTGAGTGGAACAACAAATGAATGCTTCCCTTCCTGTCCCCTCTCTCTCCTTTCCTACTCTCTCTAAAAATCAATCAATAAAACCCTAGCCAAATGACTCCATTAGTTGGAGCATGATTCTGGCACAGAGGTTGCCAGTTCAATTTCACAGTCAGGACACATACAAGAGCAGCTCTATGATCCTGTCTCTCTTTCTCCCTGTTTTCCCTTACTTTCCAAATAAAAAATAATTACAATATTTAATAATATGTATGAAAAAATAAAAGTTTTTTTAAGCCCCTATAATTCATAATGGATATTTAAAAATATTGTTTAATTTGATGGGTTCAAGCTTCTCTGAAATACAGGCAGATTCTATTTTCAAATACATGTTTTGTTATGGTCTCAGAAAAATGCTCATCTAGAACAAATGGCCTCACATCACTTCATATAAGTATCTACAACAAATTATCACCAGTAATTAATAAAGTTCTACTTTTAATACTTCAAGTATATAGATCACTGTGCTTCTATGACCTTTATAAGTCATACATTCACTTGCTAAGTAAACTTTATTTCCTAAGTAAATATTAAGATAGTCAAGCCTGGCCAGGTGGTGGCGCAGTGGATGGAGCGTTGGACTGGGACGTGGAGGACCCAGGTTTGGGGCCCTGGGGTCAGCAGCTTGAGCGCAGGCTCATCTGGTTTGAGTGGGACTCACCAGCTTGAGTCTAGGGTCGCTGGCTTGGGCAGGGGGTCACTCAGTCTGCTGTGCCTCCCCCAAGTCGGGGCACATGTGAGAAAGTGATCAATGAACAGTTGAGGTGCTGTAAAGGGGAGTTGATGCTTCTCATCTCTCTCCCTTCCTGTCTGTCTGTCCCCTGTCTGTCCCTCTGTCTCTGTCACTAAAGGAAGAGGAAGGAAAATAAAAAATATATATATTAAAATAGTCAAGCTATTTTTCCTTTCTTCTCTTTTTAATTAAAACATCAAAATTATATAGTGCTATCTATTATGTCTGACATGAAGTAACAAGATTGTAAATCTAAATCTATACAATAATAAAAACCACTCACATAGTATATTTTGTGAACCAGGCACTATATTAACTACTTATACTAATTCATTTATCTTCCAAAAAACCCTATGACATGAGTACTACTATCATTCCCATTTTACAGATTGAGATTGAGTTCCAAAAATATCTTGAGTACCTGTCTAGGACCAAACAAGTAGAAAGTGACCAATCTGGACCTTGACCGCAAGCAATCCAGCTCCAGAGTCCATGCTCATGTTTCTGCCTCTCTTGTAGTATGCTGTCTTTATACCTTATCAAAGTTATAAATGTAACATAGTATTGTTTTTATAAAGGGTTAACAGTTATAAGCTATAGAAAGTAAATCACACCAAATTCAAGTCCTCTTTAGATGTATATTATAGATTAAATTGAAAAAAGAACAAGACCTGTGCCAGTAAAACAAAATATTTGTTTGACAATGTATACTATTCAACTTAGGAAACAACTCAAAAATCACACTCTTTAATGTCATCTTTTTATTTTTTAGTAGCTTTTTATGCTCTCTTTCATTTATTTTTACATTCAACAAACAGGCAATACATCCCTGATTGAAAGGATTGAAAAAAGTAGTAGACAAGTCCCTATCCTTGAGAAGACTCAAAGCAGTCAGGTGTATGTCCCAGACTTTCACATCCTAAGTTCCCCCCATACTTATCACACCAGTTTTCTGTAAGAATATTAAATCTGACAAAGGATTATAAAACATGATATGAATATAGTGAGCAATGTTATGTTAAAAAAGTTTTAAACTTGATTAAACTATATATTATCAATAAGACAAGAAATAGTAAGTGTTAAGAAGAGGATATGGAAAAAAGGGTACCCTCGTACACTGCTGGTCCCGGGAATGTAAACTGGTGCGGCCACTACAGTATAGAGGTTCCATCAAAAAATTAAGAATAGAATTATCATATGACCCAGCAACCCCTCTCCTGGGTATCTACCCGAATATACTTATTCATAAAAAAATATATGTACTACTATGTTCACTGCAGCATTATTCCCAGTAATCAAGACATAGAAACAATCTTAAGTGTCCTTTGACCAATGACTAGATAAAAAGGATGTGGTACATTTATATAATGGAATAATACTCAGTCCTATAAAAAAATGAAATTGCCATTTTCAACAACATGGATGGATTTTAAGAGTATCACTAACTGAAATAAGTCACACAGAAAAGGATTAAAACCACGTGACTGTACTCACATTTGAAATATAAAACAAAAAGCAATAAACAAATTCAGACACAGACAAGAGTATAGCTAATCAAGGGGTAAAGGGGTGAGGGAAGGATAAAGAAAGTAAAGGGGATCAAACATATGGTGACGAAAGGAGTCTAGACTTTGAGTGGTAAGCATACAATGCAGTCAGTATCCAAGTGTTGTATTACAAAGTTGTACATCTGAAACTTACAGTTATTAAACCAGTGTTACCTCCAATATACTGAATTTAAAAAGAAAGAAACACTTGCCTAAAGCAGTAACATTATTCATACAGGTTAAAAACAAAACAAAGTCTTGGGCCCCCAGATATATCACAAGAGGTGTAATACAGTACACAAACTACATAAAATACCCATCCAAACAATTCAATTCTAAACTAATATACTAACTTTACATTTTAAACTTTTTGCTTGCCTCCTTAGAGGTTAGAAAAGCTCTTTGGAGAGTCTAAAATTGAAATTCACAAAATTCCCAACTGTCTTTTTTTTTTCAGTAAAATTTTCCTTCGACCGTAACAAAAATAATACATAGCAATTAATACTTATTAAACACATACTGTTTGAGGCACCTGACTTACTCATTTCGTTAATCTTCTCAACACCCCAGGAGTTAATTATTCCTTCCCATAAGGAAGTTACAGAACCAAAATTCGTAACTGTGTCTATTTGATTTCAAAGTTCAGGCTATTACTCACTAACTATGTTGTCCCTACCAAGTAGAAGTTAATAGTAATCATTTCTTAAAGCTACGTTTAATAAATATTTTTGTTACTACAGTTGTAAAATTATTCTCAAATTTAAAAATTGACACATTCTTTCTTCCTGAAGCTACAAAAGAAAAAGTTAAAAATATTAAGTGTTAAGTGTTAACTTTAATTCCAGTCTGCCTATCTTTTAGTATAAGATTTAAAAATGTCCTGCTACTTCCTAAAACATACCTGGCATAGCATAATTAATCAATAAATATTATAAATAATTAAATAATGTGATCCTTTCTATGAGAATGGCAACTACCCAGCTCAGTTCAGATTTAAAATATTGTCTCCTCCTGTACCCAGAAGTACATTCTCACTTCTCACACTCATCAGAACAAATGTTCTAATATTTGGTTTGGGATTTATAGAGACGTTCACTTCCATGACACAACCCAGAATCCAAGCTCAAAATGTTTCTAACTCTCCAACTGATTGTGCTATGCAAAATAACAGTGCAAAAGTATGTTCCACTAGGAAACTGATTATTTGCTCCAATACAGAGTCATCTAACTTTAGTACCTGTAAGTATACGGAAGTAGGGAGTTTAAAGCAGAAAAAAAAATTCTCAACATTAATTCTCATGGTTCTTCAGAACTTTGAAGTAACAAAAAGAAATCACTCAGAAATGATAAAATAACTGCTAACGACACACCCACCAATTTCTTTTAAAATGAGCTTCAAATTCATTTTTGACTAGAGCACTACACCTCTGTCTGTTCTCTCAAAGTAAGGAATAGGACACCCTCCCATGCAATTAGTTTCTCCGAGAGGGGGAGAAAGAAAAACTCCAGTATTGTGAACCTTCCAGCTAGATTATCTTCTTGGTACTTAGGCGACTTTAACATTTCCTATGGTCTTCATCTGTAGAGAAGCTACGGATACAAAGATAAAGAAAGGCAGATGTACCCTCTGGGTGTTAAGGGGCCAAGAATGATAGATAAAATTCAGAGGATAGAGTTACTAAAATAAAACTATAAGTCTACACCCATAGAATTTTAAATAAATGTCATAAATAATAAACTTGCTAATTAAGAGTTCACAGAATAAGGAAACAAGTGTTTCCAACTTAGAAAGTAGGGAAAACAAGTTTTTTGTTGTTGTTGCTTGGTATATTTTCTTTAATCAGATTAACAAAAAAGTGAATGTCTACATTAAAAAAAATTATAGCAGTCAAAGCCTACCTAACAAAAACTATTACCTAGAATTTTTCAATATCTGAATTTTAAGCAAGTTAGGCAATGATACTTAATAGTATAATTTTTAGTTTTTCTCCAAAGGTAACATTGAGTATGTCCTGTCGACACTAATAAATATACTACTATGAAGAAAACAGGAGAGTGTACTAAAATACACTAAACTATAAGCTCTTTAAAGGTAGGTTGAAACTGGATAAATCTTTGCACTTTATCTAGCTTTATTGAAAGCCTTCAATAAGCAGTAAATGAAAATTAAATATTGGATATCCCTGTTTTACTGAGGGAATTTCAATTAGGCAACAATTTCTTTCCCCAGGAAAACTGAATGAGGTTTCACTGCATTAAGAAATGTTTATTCCTGCTTGACCAGGTGGTGGCACAGTGGATAGAGCATTGGATTGGGACGCAGAGAACCCAGGTTCAAATCCCTGAGGTCACCAGTTTGAGCATGGGCTCATCCAGCTTGATGACAGGCTCACTAGTTTGAGCACAGAGTCACTAGCCTGAGCGTGGGATCATAGACAGTACCCCATGGTAGCTGACTAGAGCCCAAAGGTCACTGGCTTCAGCAAGGGGTCACTCACTCTGTTGTAGCTACCCACCCTGGTCAAGGCACATATGAGAAAACAATCAACAAACAACTAAAATGCCACAGACAAGAACTGATGTTTCTCATCTCTCCCTTCCTGTCTATTCCTATCTGTCCCTCTCTCTCTCTGTCACAGACACACACAGACACACACACACACAAAAATGTTTATTCCTTAAGACTTAACATTAATTATCCCCTTCCCCAAACTTGCTTCAAATTTTAGTTCAACAAGCTCAACAGATAAAAGCAGAGAAACTGTGTTAATTCATTTTATAATCTAAGTATCAAAAAAGAGTTCTATCCCTATAAGATATCTCTCACACTGCATACAATATGTGGCTTAAGGAAGAACCAATATAGTAGGCAATCTTTATTTTTCTTGGTAAGCTTTCCATTTTCTAACTTCAGCACAAAAAATATTTAAAACACTGACTACAGGAAATGTTTCCTTCCTCTTTCCCATCCTTACTACAGACATAAATCACTTCTTGTCATTTCTTTTTTGCTAATTCAGGGTTCTCAGATCTCAAAACTGAGCACTTTCACATTGTGCCTGCCTTAAGGGATGTGACTTTTTGACATAAGTAGTAACTTTTTCTAAGGCAAGAAATCCCCAACATTGTAATATCATTACAGATCATAAGACTGCATGTTTACAAGAAAATTAAATTCCATGTATTAATAAAAAACCACTGACATGTTTTCCAAATTAACACAGATTTTAATAAAGAAATCATCTACCAGTTACCTCCTCTCAAAAAGTTTAGCCAAAAAAATTTAGCAAAATTTTAAAACATTTTTATCAAAAATTTTTATCCTCATCAATCACTAACCCACTAACATATATGCCCTGTATGTACATAGAGGGATTTAATCCTACAAAAAAGAATATTGCAAGACCTCAACTAAATGCCACTTTCACTCAGCCAAAGCAGACAGTCTCACCAAAACAGCAATTCTCAGTTTTAGTCCCAGAGCCCCTTTACACTCTTAAAAATCACTTGGGACACCAAATAACTTTTGTTATATAAGTTATCTACTGAGCCTGCCCAGGCGGTGGCGCAGTGGATAGAGCGTCGGCCTGGGATGCAGAGGACCCAGGTTCAAGACCCTGTGGTTACCAGCTTGAGCGTGGGCTCATCTGGTTTGAGCAAAAGCCCACCAGCTTGAACCCAAGGTCACTGCCTCCAGCAAGGGGTTACTCGGTCTGCTGAAGGCCCGCGGTCAAGGCACATATGAGAAAGCAATCAATGAACAACTAAGGTGTTGCAATGCGCAATGAAAAAAAAAAACCTAATGATTGATGCTTCTCATCTCTCTCCGTCCCTGTCTACTCCTCTCTCTGACTCACTCTCTGTCTCTGTAAAAAAAAAAGTTATCTACTGATATTTAGCATTCAAAGTTAAAACTAAGAAATTTTAAAACTATTTGTGTGAAATTAATTTTAAAAATAATAAACACATTACATGTTAACATAAATGTATATTTATGCAAAATGATAATGTCTCCCAAAAACACATTAGTGATAAAAATTGCAGTTTTACAACTATAATCTAATTGTTTCATTGTCTGGATTTTCATATCTGCTTCTACATTAAATCTGTGGCCATTTCTTGTTTTGGTTGAAGTACAATACATAAAGAAAAAACGGCCTTATGCAATAAAAGAGATAATTGTGGACATTCTTCTCTGACATAACAGCAAAACTCAAGTGATAAATTTCTTAAAGATCACTTGCAATGTATAATCTAAAATCACATTAATTAGCTATCTGTACTCTGTCACATAAAATTCATTGGTCTATCTTGTCTTTGAATGACTGTTGTACTCATAATTCATTGGTCATTTGAGAAATAATTCACTGAGTTACTTTAATTTTATCTTCCAAATGCTGAAACATTTCATTATACAAAATCAAAACCAAAAAACAAAACAAACTGAATATCACCACTATTTTCACAGGAAAAGTTTTGGGTGATCAGCTGTAAGCTCATGGTAGCAGATAAAAGTTTTCAGAATTCTAATTTTCACCTGAAAGCATAAATTCAATTATTTGCAACAAAAAAATGAATTGTTTTCCTAAAAATGACAGACTTGTATTGTTTATTTCTGACAAAATGTCTAAAAATGTCCCAGTATGAATAACCTAGTGTTCCATGATAAAAGTGACTAGTTTAACTTAATCAAATGAGAATGTCAAAAATTTTATAAAATTTTTTTTTTAGCAAGAGGGGCAGGAGGGACAGACAGGGACAGACGGACAGAAAGGGAAAGAGATGAGAAGCATCTACTCACAGTTGCAGTACTTTAGTTGTTCATTGATTGCTTTCTCATGTCTTGACTGGGGGGCTCCAGCTGAGCCCATGACCCCTTACTCGAGCCAGTGACCCCTTGCTTAAGCCAGTCACCTTTGGCTTCAAGCCAGCCACCTCTGGGCTCAAGTCAGCAGCCATGATCCCACGCTCAAACCAGCAACCCCATCCTCAAGCTGGTAAGCCCACACTCAAACCAGCGACCTCGAGGTTTTGAACCTGGGTACTCAACATCCCAGGCCAACGCTCTATCCACTGCTCCACTGCTGGTCAGGCTATAATTATTTTTTACAATACAAATTTCTTCCCTGACTCTTCCAAGAATAAGAAATTGTTTCTTCAGTGTAAAAAAAAAAATACATATAAGCCTACCATAGAAAGCAGCTGTGAGGAAACCATGCATGTCAGCATCTATTCACCTGCTTGACACTAAAGATTCTCAACAACGGTTAGTTCCTTTCACCATGCTCTCACTATATTAGTTATTTTGATGAATATCCTCTGGTCTTTCATTTCTCTATCTCTCATTAAAAACCAAGTTGTCACTTACCTATTGTCCAATTACTTTCAAGTGACTCAATGCACTCTGCTATGAGACAGAAAGGCAAATAAGTATGTAGCATTTAACTGTAGTTTACAAAAAGAGGGCTTCAGAAGTTCAGTATTTTGTAGACTGGCTAAGACAAATTTCTCTGGCTCACAAACCTAGTCTTGCACCTTTTTCTCTAATGTACCAAGCTGCAGTCATTCTTTTCCAGAAATGTGAGCTCTAGTGTTATACCACATTCAAAGTAATTGAGTAGTCATTCTGAGTTTAAACCATCTGTCTGCACTTACTAAAGCAATTGCTAAAGATATTCTATGCATACAGATGAGATTTTCTTAACAAAAATGTTTCTACCATCTGTTGTTTTTGTTGATATGTCACCTAGATTAGCAAATTTTTTCCCAGGACAAAAACAGGGTGAAAACACAAAACATTTTAATATACACATTTTTTTAATGACTCTATTAAGATTCTGCCATCTTTTCAAACATCTCTTCTATTGCTACTCTACTACAATCATACAACAAATATATATGTGTGTATTTACACATATATGTCGAGAAAGAGAAGCAGAGATGGAGAGAAATTACCCATGCCTCAAGTTAACTGGCACCATGATTTTAATCTTTAAATATAACGTATAAGACTTTTTGAAATCACAGACTGAAATATTCATGCATTTAAGTCTATCAGAAGCTGGCTACAGATGTGAAGAAATTTATATGCAACTGACCTTACACAGTATCCAAGAATTCTGAAACATAAAGAATACATTCAGCCCTGCCGGTTGGCACAGTGAGAGAGCATCGGCCCAGAGTGTGGATTTCCCAGGTTCGATTCCCAGTCAGGGAACACAGGAGAAGCAAACATCTGCTTCTCTACTCCTCCCCCTCTCACTTCTCGCTTCTCTCTCTACTCCCTCTCCTGAAGCTATCTATGGCTCAACTGGTGCAAGTTGGCCCTGGGTGCTGAGGAGGCTCCATGGCCTCTGCCTCAGGCGCTAAGAATAGTTGGGTTGCTTAGCAATGGAGCAATGCCCCAGATGGGCAGAAAATCCCTGTAGGGGGCTTGTCAGGTAGATCCGGGTCATGGCGCTAGCAGAAAGCTGTCTCTGCCTCCCCTCCTCTCACTTAATAATAATAATAATAACATTCATTCAATATTCAAAAAGCAAGATAGATCCCAATGTACAGCAAATAATTGTGCTAAATGACCATTTATTGTTCTGACTTCTGACTGCCTAGCATTCCTCCTTTTCAGGTACCAGCTACAACACCATTCCTTTTGTTGGTTTATCTGCCCTCCCCCAAATGATGTGCTTCTGATGGGACTGCCAACCACAGAACCCTGCACACATCACACTTTCTCTGTGAAGGAATTAGCACAAAATATAAATTGGCACAAAATCTGAAAAACCAGTGTTCAACCTTCCTACTGGAGTAACTGGCCCAGAGATGAGCATGACTTAATTAAGCCGGGCTGATACATCCCTAAGAAAGGATTTTAAGGCCCTGGCCAGTTGGCTCAGCGGTAGAGCGTCGGCCTGGCGTGTGGGGGACCCGGGTTCGATTCCCGGCCAGGGCACATAGGAGAAGCGCCCATTTGCTTCTCCACCCCCACCCCCTCCTTCCTCTCTGTCTCTCTCTTCCCCTCCCACAGCCAAGGCTCCATTGGAGCAAAGATGGCCCGGGCGCTGGGGATGGCTCCTTGGCCTCTGCCCCAGGTGCTAGAGTGGCTCTGGTCGCGGCAGAGCGATGCCCCGGAGGGGCAGAGCATTGCCCCCTGGTGGGCGTGCCGGGTGGATCCCGGTCGGGCGCATGTGGGAGTCTGTCTGTCTCTCCCCGTTTCCAGCTTCAGAAAAATACAAAAAAAAAAAAAAAAAAAAAGAAAGGATTTTAAAGATAAACTTGAGGCCTTTCTTTTGGATCTAAGAGTAAGGATTAAAGCCTGGAGCAGTCAGAGACTATACCCTGTGTATTAGTTAAGGTTCTCAATAGAAACATATACAGCCAAAAGTACATGTGTGTGTGTGTGTGTGTGTGTGTGTGTGTGTGTGTGTGTAGAGAGAGAGAGAGAGAAGAGAAATTATTTTAAGGAACTGGCTCATGCAGTTGTAGAGGTGTGGCAAGTTCAAAATCTTCAGGGTGAACAGCCAGGCAGGCTGGAAAACAATGAAAAAGGCGCAATTAAGAGTTCAAAAGCAGCCTGACTAGGCAGTGGCACAGTGGATAGAATGACAGACTGGGACAGAGAACCCAGGTTCAAAACCCCAAGGTCACCAGCTTGAACACGAGCTCATCCGGCTTGAGCATGGAGTCGCTGGCTTGAAGCTCAAGATCTCTGGCTTGAGCAGGGGGGTCACTCGCTCTGCTGTAGCCCGCCGGTCAAAGCACATATGAAAAAGCAATCAATGAACAACTAAGAAGCTGCAACAAAGAACTGATGCTTCTCATCTCTCTCCCTTCCTGTCTGTCCCTAACTGTCCCCTCCCTATGATTCTCTCTGTGTGTCAAAAAAAAAAGTTGAAAAGCAGTGTGGCAGCAGAATTCCTTCTTACTGAAAGGAGGTTCAATTCTCTGCTTTATTTTAATATATACACAATCTCCACTATACAGATTATTCACTCCATTATTTGTGGTCAAAGTTTGCTAGCAGAAATAGGACACAATCTTTGGCTTTCAAGACTATATCCTAAAGAGAACAAGACATGCACAAGAGAATATTAGTTTGCTATTTCTATTTCACAGCACACATATCTCCTTTTTACTGGAAATATGGATCCTACAAGCTTCTTATGCTGAACCAGAATCAGTCTGGGAAAATGTCCTTGCAGCTCTCTCCTTGGCCTTCCTAGCAGCTGATGTCAAAAACAGACCTGGTAGAGAAGAAGTATAACATGGAAAGACTTTGAGACTCTATGTCAGAAAACAAAGATATGGTGGACAACTCTTACTTTGATGCCAGGCATCTCTTCTTATTCTGGGAAAAGCATATCTACTTCTTTGAGGAACTGACGCCATCTAATTCCAACTATGCAGTTTGGGTAGGTTCCTGTTATGCCCCTGGCCATAGTATTAGCATATCCCCAAGCCAAGCCAGATTCCTTCTCTAACATTTTCTGAATTAGAACAAAGGGAAAAAAAGTAGATACTCTCACAGAAAAACTAAGGATGTGATCCTAGCAGTTACCAGCAACTTGTCTACAGCCATATGGAAAAATTCTGTGTGGAAGAATGAGATAACGAAAAAAGAATTAGAGAGAAAAGTAATCCTGACAGCAAAACAGACCCTAGGTCCAATCACCCATAATGCCTAGATCAGGGGTAGTCAACCTTTTTATACCTACCGCCCACTTTTGTATCTCTGTTAGTAGTAAAATTTTCTAACCACCCACCAGTTCCATAGTAATGGTGATTTATAAAGTAGGGAAGTAACTTTACTTTATAAAATTTATAAAGCAGAGTTATAGCAAGTTAAAGCATATAATAATAATTACCAAGTACTTAATGTTGAATTTTCGCTAAGTTTGGCAGAATAAATCTTTATAAAACAACTTACTATAGTTAAATCTATCTTTTTATTTATACTTTGGTTGCTCCGCTACCGCCCACCATGAAAGCTGGAATGCCCACTAGTGGGCGGTAGGGACCAGGTTGACCAGCACTGGCCTAGAAGAATAAACCTTTCTTGTAGTTGGGTTACAGGAGTCAATAAATTTCCCTTTTGCCTAAACTAGTCACAACTGGGTTTTTACCACTTACAACTAAGTTTTAATACACATAGCTTAAAGCACAAAATAGAAATAAATGAAAAATAAAATAAAGCAAAATGCATCTAGGAACATGCAGAGGATGACGATTTAAAAAGGTAAAAAAAAAAGCAACTTTTCTTAGAAAAGAAAAAGGTGAGAAAAGGGTCTGGAAAAAGGTGAAAGGGAAGTTGTTGGGCAGATAAAATATATTATGCTCACTTTGTTAAAGATGGCGCTACCCACGTGGAAGCCATTGCCCAGGTGATGTTAATGTGTGTTGGGGGCGGGCTGTGGGCAGGCACGATCCTTGTAGCCTGGGGCTTGGTTTTAGGACTAAGCCTTTCCCACCCTTTTTGATGTGGGGTGGTGAATCCCATCATGTCTCTGATAAGTGACTTTGTATCAGAGACATCCCTATTTTGCATATTGAATTAAAGGTTTTGATTTCTACACTATAAAATGGGGGCAGAACGAGAGCTTGCTCTCTCGGTTCCTGAGATTAATATTAGAGGAGACAGCAGAGAGGAAAGGAGAGAGAGGCCACGTGGAAGAGGCCAGGAGAAGCAGCCAAGATGGCGGAGTGTTGAGTGAGAAGCCAGTTTGTGCAGTTTGTGCAGGGAGAAGGAAGGAGATGGGGAACAGAGGTGAATAAGGCTGGTGAGCTAGAAACCTTTGATTCTAGGAAACTTGGATAAGTCAGTAGCTTTGTGAGCACTGAATGTGAGTGGGTTTTGGAGCCCAGTGTGTGTTTTTACTTGCCTACCAGGTGCAAGCTAGGATTAAAGATGATGGCCCACCAGTTTTTGGCTCCGTTGTTTCTTTACTGACTGTCCAAATCCAATGCGAACCTGCATGGCCCTGGCTACTGGCTTTACAGAAGTGGACACAAGAGGAGTTTTATGTTGAGCATGAACCCAATGAAACTGTGTGCCTGAATATACAAGGTATTTCTCGGAAAAATGGCCTATGGCAGGGGTCTCCAAACTTTTTACACAGGGGGCCAGTTCACTGTCCCTCAGACTGTAGGAGGGCCGGACTATAAAAAAAAACTATGAACAAATCCCTATGCTCACTGCACATATCTTATTTTAAAGTAAAAAAACAAAACAGGAACAAATACAATATTTAAAATAAAGAACAAGTAAATTTAAATCAACAAACTGACCAGTATTTCAACAGGAACTCTGGGCCTGCTTTTGACTAATGAGATGGTCAATGTCTGGTTCCATATTTGTCACTGCTAGCCGTAACAAGTGATATGACATGCTTCCAGAGTTGTGACGCGTGCGTCCCACATCACCAGAAATAGTACTGTACGTGAGTGCCGCCGTCGCACTTTGCAGCGCCACCACATACAGTACTCCAGGATGCATCCTGTGCTCCTCTCACTGACCACCAATGAAAGAAGTGCAGCGGGGCCGGATAAATGGCCTCAAGGGGCCGCATGCGGCCAGCAGGCTGTAGTTTGGGGACCCCTGGCCTATGACTTTCACTACATCTTCAAAAAGGTCACAACCACACAATTAAGGAGGATGGGGCCTGATAAAGAAATCTATGCTAAAACAAAATAGGCTCTTTGTGTTCAGAAACAAGCTAAGTATTGATAACAAAGCCTTTGCTTTCTAATATCCGATTGTTTCTAAGAAAACACGGCAGTTATAACCAGGTGCTATTTTCCTGGAGAACACGTGTGCCAAAGAGGGTCAAATCAGTCATCCTAAAATATCTCAATCAATTTTGCCTTCAGATTTGACCCAAGTATAATTTCAGGTTGATCTAGTTCCTCTCCAGAATTTCTACCTACCAAGATATTTGTGCCTAAATTTCCTTAAAGATTTTAAAGTTTTACTTGACAATTACTGGCACCAAACTTTCACTTTAAGAATCTAGGTTTCTGAGTATCTTGAAATTACAGCAAAATTATGTGTATATGTACACTTCTTTAAAAAAAGGATTTTGTATTTTTCATCAAATTGTAACAGTTCTGTAACTTCCTGAATATGAAATTAGTCAATCAAATAAAAACAAAATTTTTTAAAAATTTTTTATTCTTTCCTGTTTTGAATTGGTAGCAAGAGTTGACAAGATGATCCCAGGAAGCAGAAAGAGAAGATGATGACTTCGAGATTTTACACAGGGAAGTAAAATACAAAGAAAAGTTTAAGGCTACTAAACAGTTTAAAAGCTTCACAATTGTATCTAAATGTGGTTCTTTTGGTCCCGATTAGCTGGCTCATTGGTAGAGTGTTGGCCCAGCGTGTGGATATTCTGGGTTCAATTATCAGTCAGGGCACACAGGAGAAGCAACCATCTGCTTCTTCACTCCTCCCCTTTCCCCTGGCTTGACTGGTAGGAGTGCATTGGGCGAGGCAGGAGGGGGAGATGCTCAGGATGGCTCCATGGAGCCTCTGCCTCAGGTGC
Source organism: Saccopteryx bilineata (assembly GCF_036850765.1). Classification (NCBI taxonomy): domain Eukaryota; kingdom Metazoa; phylum Chordata; class Mammalia; order Chiroptera; family Emballonuridae; genus Saccopteryx; species Saccopteryx bilineata. The sequence continues at coordinate 136,097,841 of NC_089494.1, forward strand.
TAAAACAGCTCCCCTGGGAACATGGCCCCAGATTGGTAGAGTATCGGCCCCAGGTGGGCGTTGCTGGGTGGATCCCAGTCGGGGTGCATGTGAGAATCTATCTCCCCTCCTCTCACTTGGAAAAGAAGAAAAAAACATTCTGGGAAAGATAGAACTACACAGAGTAAAAGAATGAATGGTTTCAGAGGGCTGGAGGGGACAAGGGGAGGCAGTGAACAGATGAAGCACAGGGCATTAAGGCAGTAAAACTATTCTGTAAGATACTGTAATTGTGCCTAACACACTGTGCATTTGTCAAAATCCACTGAACTTTAATCACAAAGAGCAAACCTTGATGTATGCAATTTTTTAATGCAGAAATACAAGGTGAGGTAGAAAAATCCCAGGGAAACATCAAAACAGAATATGACCGGGGGGGGGGGGGGGGGTTACTTTATTACAAATGTATGAAACAAGCTCATTAAAACAGGTGAGGATAAAAGATGCTGATCAAAGAAAATCTGAAAATGAGTAGTCTATTAAGACAAAAAAACAGCACATGAAGTACTATATTCTAGCTGATAAAGTTGTACTCCACATGGGTACAAGTTAATATTTCTAATACTCCATACATGTATACTTAAATTAAACAACTATGCAATGACGGTGCATAGTGGGAGCTAAGTTTTTCAATGTTGGAGTGAAAGTTTATAGATAAGCAATGATCCATTGTGGTTATAGATTACAGTTGAAGACATAAATATGAACTCATGTTTAGTTTAACATAGATGCAGATAGGTGCAAGTGAGAATATTTATAGGTTATGTGTATATACACAGGTTAGCATACCAATGTGTATTCCCTGCTCTATCATCTGAGAGGGCCTAGAAACTATCACATCACGGTAGCAATGAACACACTAGCACAGATCCTAGTTTCTAAATACCATTCTCCAGGTAAGCGAACAAAGACTCCTTGGAGAAATAGCTGATTCTAGACAGGGGTAGAAAAATATACAAGATGTGCATGTAGACCCAGAAAATAGGGCAATGCTAAAACAGATAACGTGAATTCCCAAAAGCCAAAGCTCACATAATTGAGCAGCAAAATATAGTAATATTGGACTGTAATCCAAGGTAAAAACAAACAAACAAAAACCAAAAAACAAGCCCATGAGTCTATACAGACATAAATAATTGAATAAATAAACTATAAGATAAAAGGCTCCCATATAGCCTGACCAGTGGTGGTGTAGTGGGTAAAGCATCTGGAACACTGAGGTCCCAGGTTCGATACTCCAAGATTGCTGGCCTAAGCACAAGGTCACTGGCCTGAGCACAGGCTTATCAGAGGTCGCTGGCTTGAACAAGGGGTCACTGGCTCAGCTTGAGGGAGCCGCTGCATCAAGGCACATACTAGAAGAAATCAATAAACAACTGAAGTAAAGCAACTAGGAGTTGAGGCTTCTCTCTTTCTATCTCTCTCTGTCTCTCAAAATCAATTTTTAAAAAATCTCCCATACAAAATAATTCCAAATAATTTATGTAGAAATTATACCCTCAGTGAGGTGAGGTATAACACTCCTTTATTTTTTTTTTTTTATTTAAACATTCACTTAAGCATGGTTTGCATATAATGACCTCTTTCCACAGATTATATGGTGTGGAAAGGGAGAAATAAAAGAGTAACTTTACAGAGAAAAATTTTGACAAAAAAAATACCTTATGGTCCTGGCCGGTTGGCTCAGCGGTAGACGTCGGCCTGGAGTGCGGGGGGGCCCGGGTTCGATTCCCGGCCAGGGCACACAGGAGAAGCGCCCATTTGCTTCTCCACCCCCCCCCTCCTTCCTCTCTGTCTCTCTCTTCCCCTCCCGCAGCCAAGGCTCCATTGGAGCAAAGATGGCCTGGGCGCTGGGGATGGCTCCTTGGCCTCTGCCCCAAGCGCTGGAGTGGCTCTGGTCGCAGCAGAGCGACGCCCCGGAGGGGCAGAGCATCGCCTCCTGGTGGGCGGAGCTTCGCCCCTGGTGGGCGTGCCAGGTGGATCCCGGTTGGGCGCATGTGGGAGTCTGTCTGACTGTCTCTCCCCGTTTCCAGCTTCAGAAAAATACAAAAATACAAAAAAAAAAAAAAAAACCTTACCAGGTGATCAAGGTCAACATTAAAAGTGATTAATCCTGTCGGTAATTTATACTTTTGATATGATGTGATTAAAAACACTTTGTGTCTGTGCTCTATCTCCCAAAAAACTATAACCACAGTCCAATCATAAGAAAAACATCAGGGAAACTCCAACACAAGCTCATTCATTCTACAAAACCTGACCCATCTGCCTCCAAACCGTCAAAGTCATTAAAATACAAGGAAAGCATGAGAAGCAAAGCCAGGAGGAGACTAAGCAGACATGACTACTAACTGTAATGTTATATCCTGGAAGAGATTCTTGAAAAAGAGAAACGACAAGAGGTAGAAAGTAAGAAAATCTGAATAAGGTATTGATTTAGTTAATAATATATCAACATTGGTTCATTAATTGTGTAACATAAATGATACTAATATAAGATGTTGATAATAGGGAAAACTGAGTGTGCGGCATGGAGGAACTCTGTACTTCCTCACAATATTTCCGTAAGTCTAAAATTGTTCTTTAAAAAATTTCATTGAAAATCAAAATAAAAAGAAATTAATTGTATTTCCTTATTAGCCATGAATGTGTGAATACAAAAAAATTTTTTTTTAATTATCATATTTCCCCATGTATAAGATATTCCCATGTATAAGAAGCACCTTAACTTTGGGGTCCAAGATTTAGGAAAAAAATCTATTATATAAAATTATCAAACTCAAGTTTTACTCATCATAAAATTCATACATATCCTCATCACGTCAAAATTCCCATCCATTAGGCTTGTATCTGATGATGAATCACTGTCTTCAACAATGAGCACAAAAACAAGCACAAAAAAGCGGGAAATGCAAGTAAAAAATATCTACAACCACTGTGTGAGATGCAACCAGTATTTAGACCCCATTTTTTTCAGGAAAAGGTGCATCTTGTACATGGGGAAATGTGGTAAGTGAAAGCAGGGGAAGCAGAGACACAGACTCCTACATGTGCCCTGATGGGGATCCACCCAGCAAGCCCCCTATAGGGTGATGCTCTGCCCCCTACAGGGCAATGATCTGGGGTATTGATCCGTTGCTCAGCAAACGAGCTATTTTTAGCACCTGCAGCAAAGGCTCCACTGAGCCATCCTCAGCTCCTGGGGCATCTTGGTCAAATCAACCCAGCCATAGCTGTGGGGGTCAGGGGGAGAAGGAGAGGGAGAAAAGGAAGAGAGGGGTGGAGAAGCAGATGGTCACTTCTTTGTGTACCCTGACCGGGATCAAACCCATGACATCCACACACCAGTCAGATGTTCTACCAATGAATCAACTGGCCAGGGCCGTGAATACCAAAATTATAAACAGATTATCACTTAAAATTGTTTCAAAAGAATTTAAATACTCAGATATAAATCTAAGAAAACCACACAAGATTTATGCTGAAAATTACAAGCGCTGATGAAAGAAATATAAAGAGATTTAAATAAACTGAATGACACACAATATACATGGATTGGAAGAATTAATATAGTAAAAATGTCCATTTTCTCCAAAATGACATACAGGTTAATGCAATTCCTAACAAAATCCCAGGCAAAATGTTTTGTAGATATAAATCAAATTATTCTAAAATGTATGAGCAAGAACAAAGGAACTAGACTAAATGTGATTAGTTTCCTATGGATGTGTTAACAACTTACTACAAACAGTGGCTTAAAAAAATGAAAACTTATTCCCTCCCAGTTTTAGAGAGCCAAAATCCAAATCAGGATCACTGGGCTAAAATCAAGATGTTGACAGGGCTGCACTCCCTCCAGAGGTTCTAGGAGAAAAATTATTTCTTTGCCTCTTTCAGCTTCTGGTAGCAACTGGCACTCCTTGGCTTGTGGCCACGTCACTCTTATTTTCAAGGCCAAAATCTTTAAAAATTTTCTTGGCTTCTCCTTCACACAGCCTCCTTTTCTCTGTATATTGGTGCCCCCTCTGCCTTGTGAATGACATCTGTGATTGCATGTAGGGTCCAAAACAATGTCCTCATCTCAAAACCCTTAACTTAATCATATCTACAAAGACCTTCTTCCCAAAAGAGCTAACGTTTACACATTCCACGGATTAGGACCCATTATCTTTGGTGGATATTATTCAGCCTACTACAATAGCTAAAACAATTTTGAAAAAAAATAATAATAAAGTGGGAGAAATCACTCCACTCAATATCAAGACTTATGATATTAGCTACAATCATTGCTGTGTGATATTAGAAAAGGGACAGACATACAGGGAAGGACCAAAGTAGGCCTACAGTTGTTGAGTACATGAAATAGAATTTACTCTTGTATTATTTATTAATTATTATTATTTTCTAAACGAACAACTATAAACTTACTTATGCCCAACCTTGTATATGAATGAAAGAGAGACAGACCTACACACATATGGCAACTGATTTCTCACAAAGTATACAAGCAATTTATTGTAGCAAAGATAGCCTTTTAAACAAATGGTACTGTAATGATAAGATATCCACAAGCCAAAACATTTAATAAATAAACCTTGATTTAATCTCACACCTTATACAAACATTAAATTCAAAATGGATCAGATCCAAGTGTAAAACGTGAAACTACAGGGGGAAAATCTTCAGATTCTAGTCTATTGTAATCAACTCAGCTGGGCCAGATATTTGGAACATTATTCTGGATGTTTCTGTAAGGGTGTTTTTGGATTTATAATTAACTTTTAAATCAGAGGACTTTGAGTAAATCAGATTGCCACCCCCCTACCCCCATAATATGGTAGACCTCATCCAATCAGTTGAAAACCTAAATATAACAAAAGACTGACCTCCCCCATGTAAAAATAAATTCTTTCAGCAGATCTTCAGATTTAAACTTCAACAATAGCCCTTCCCTGGTCTCCAGCATACCATCCCCCCCCCCCCCCCCGCAGATTCCAGCCTTCATAATCACATAAACCAATTCCTTAAAATAATACTTTCTCTCTATTCTCTCTCTGAACCTTTCTCTCTCTCTCTCAGTTCTGTTTCCCTGAGAACACTGACTAATACAGCTATGCAATGAGTTCTTACATTGACACAAAAGCATGATCCATAAAAGGAAATATAAACTAACCTTTGCTCTGCAAAAGGACCTGATTAAGAGGATGAAAAGACAAGCTACACATTATGATAAAATATCTGCAAACCATGTGTCTGAGGAATAACTAGTAGATTATTTGGAGAACTCTTCACTCTAATGTACAAAAACAGTCAAATTAGAAAATGAGCAAAAGGCCTGACCAGGTGGTGGCGCAGTAGATAGAGCGTCGGACTGGGATGCGGAGGACACAGGTTCAAAACCCCAAGGTCACTGGCTTGAGTGTTGGCTCACCACCTTGAGCGAGGGCTCGCCTGCTTGAGCAAGGGGTCGCTACCTTGAGTGTGAGATCATAGATGTGACTCCACGGTGGCTGGCTTGAAGCCCAAGGTCGCTGGCTTGAGCCCAAGGTCACTGGGGCTTGAGCAAGGGGGTCACACACTCTGCTGGAGCCCCTCAGTCAAGAAACATATGAGAAAGCAATCAATGAACAACTGAAGAGACTAAGGAGCCACAATGAAGAATTGATGCTTCTCATCTCTCTCCCTTCCTGTCTGTCTGTCCCTATCTGTCCCTACCTCTGACTCTCTCTCTCTGTCAAAAAAAAAAAAGAGATCTGAGCAAAAGACATGAAGAGACATTTCAATAAAAAAGATCCACTGATGGCAAATAAGTACATGAAAAGATGTTTGACACCATGAGCCATTAGGGAAATGTTAATTAAAATCATGAGATATTATACACTTATCAGAATAGCTCAAATAAAAAAATGACAACACCAAATGCTGGTGAGCATGCAGAGAAACTGGATCGCATTGCTGATAGGAATATAAAATGATAGAGCCACTATGGAAAACAGTTTGGTTATTTCTTGAAAAATTAAACATGAAACTACCATCAGCAATTATATTCATGGGCACTTATGACAGAAATAAAAATTTATGTTCACACAAAAACCTGTGCAAAAATGTTTATATATAGCAGCTTTGTTTGCAATAGCCAAAAACTGGAAACCAAAATATTCTTCAATGGGTGAAAAGCAAAACAAAGTATGGTAAAGTCATAGCACAGAATGCTAGTTAGTCAGCAACAAAAAGAACACTGATACAACAACCTGAATCAATCTCCAGAGAATTATGCTGAATGAAAAAGCCAATCCTAAAAGAGTATATAACATACAAGTGCATTAAGATAACATTCCTGAAATAACAGAATTTAAATTTTTTTTCCCATTGATTTGCAAGAGAGACAAGGGAAGAGGGAGAGAGAAAAGAGGAGAGGGAGGGTGGAAAGTAGGAGAGGGGAACAGAGCATCAACTCTTTGTTCCACTTAGTTGTGCACTCACTGTTGTCCTAGCAGGAAATTTACCATTTTAAGCTCCTCATACTTCAGAAGTTGAGCACAATTTTTCTATCATTATAATCTTCTCGCAGATGAGTTGAATAACCAATTGGAATCACTGCATAAACATTATCATTGTGTAGGAGAACACATTTCAGACTCCATTTAGAGCTGTCAAGAAATAGCCGCCATTCTGTTGGACTGTAAGTGGTAACTCCTAGCTGGCTGAGAAGACTACTGATATCATGACAGTAAACAAAGGGTATGTCTTCGAAAAAAAGTCCACAAAAATTTGTTCATGCTTCCTGAAATGGGATACTTTAGCTGACCAGTGAAGTACATTCTTTTCTTGAAGCCTGGAGGCTAATAACTCAGCTGCTTTCTTTGATAGGCCCAAATCTCTTTAATAAGTCGTTCAATTCGGGTTGGCTAAACTGCTGAGAGGTTAATGACTGCTTGGCATCAGAAGAAGACCCTTCAGATTCTACAACCATTTCCTCATGCATCTTATCAAAACACACTTGATCACCATGTTCACTTTCTTCATCCTTAGAAGAAATAAAACCATTGAAAACTGGAACCTGGAGTGTCTCAGAGTGTGGGATAGGTCGTATTGCTGAAGGAATATTAGGATATGTGATCATATGCCATTTTTCTTGCCGATGCCCTTTGTATGGATCAGACAGAAATAACAGTCACTGCTATGGTCCTTAGGTTCACACCAAACCATGGGAATACCAAAAGGCATTCCTCTGTGTTTTCCTTTTGTCCAGTCACAAAGCATTTCCTCACAATTATGACACACAATATGAGGAGCCCAATTCTTGTCTTGATCGCCAAGAGGAACTTGAAAATAGGCAATATATGCACGTGTCACAAATGATGAAATACTGCGCCTTTGACGTTGAAGTGTGTAACAGCCATATATGTAACAGAAGGTGTCAGGACTATTCTAACATTTACATCTACTCGAAGAAGCCATGATTCAATCTTAAAACAAAATAAGAGCGTATTTTTATCAGATAATAATTTTTTACATTTAAAAACAACTACAATTATGTAAAAGTGATGTTTGTAAAACATTAATTGCCTTGTAGTTATGTTCAATCCAAGAGTCGTTGCCCTCTAACTCCAACTTAAAAACCAATGCATGCCATTAACTGTAACAAAAAGAAATTAAAATTGCATAAAAACTAGAGCATGCCTGACCTGTGGTGGCGCAATGGGATAAAGCATCACCCTGGAATGCTAAGGTTGCCAGTTCGAAACCCTGGGCTTGCCTGGTCAAGGCACATATGGGAGTTGATGCTTCCCGCTCCTCCTCTCTCTCTCTCTCTCTCTCTCTCTCTCTCTCTACCTTTCTATCTATCTCTCTCCTCTCTAAAAATGGAATAAATAAAGTCTTAAAAAAAACAAAACTGGATCATGCACCAAAAAATGGATTTCAGATTTGGAATCAGCGATGCAGAAATATATAGAAACAGTTCTAAAACCTCATGCAACAGAAAATAAAAAAAAAAATTGTTCCCCAGTGTAATCTTTAGAAAAACGTTTGTGGAAGAAAGAGAAAAGCAAATATAAAGAGACTGCCCTCTGATAAGAGAGCTAACACTTGCATTATACTGGGGGTAAAGATGATTGCTGATACAGGTTACTTATCAATTTGATGGTGGAAATAATAATAGAAACAACAATGACAAAAATAATAATGACAGCTATATAACTTATTGATAAGGTGGCTCCAACGTTCTCATATCCTGATGTTTACACCCAATGTAGTCTCCTCCCACAAAGAATAGAGCTGAACTGTTAATAAGAAACGACAGTGTGCAACTTCCAAGATTCGGGCAAAAAAGACAATGCAGCTTCTATCTTGTTCTCTAATGCACTGCTCCTTTCGAGGGAAAGCTAGATACAACATTCAAGCATATGTGAAGAGGCCCTACTAGCACCACATGAGTAAACCGCCATAAAAGCACCCCCAGCCAAGCCTTCATAACACTGCAAACTCATGAGAGACCCTAAGTCTTTAAAACTACCCAACTAAGCTGCTTCTGAATTACTGACCTATAGAAACAGTGAGGTAATCAATGTTGACTGTGTTAAGCCACTAAAGTTGGGAGTAATATAAATGACATACTTATGTGTCAGGCATAGTGCTAAGCATATTAGATATAGTAATCCACTTAATCCTCAAAAACCCCATGATCTGCTATTTAAAATGAAAAAACTGAGACACACAGAAGTAATTTGCCCCAATTATCAGACAGCTGGTAAGTGACAGAACTATGGAAACCATAAAGTGAAACTTTACAAACTCCAGATTCAAATCAAAAGCTCGTGCTAGTAACTGTTGATGAGTGCTATTAACACTTTCCCAAAGCTGAAGCAATTTCTACCCTATGACTTTTATTTTTGCTGTGAAACAGAAGGAAAGGTTACCTAAATAGAGAACAGGAAAAATAAGGTGAATCGGAGGACTGAAGATAATGGAATAGGTTTGAACGGTGGCCATGAAGAATGAGGAAGAGGACTGGCTAGAGAAATCTAGTAAAATTTCCAAAAGGTTTTAAGGTCCCAGGAGAAGTAAAGAGCCATGAACTTGCATGCCATGAATTTAAGATGACCATAATGAAGAGAGCATAGGTAGGCCAGTGTACCTACATAAAAAATGTAATTTGAACTGTAAAACAGTGGTGATGGTAAGATGAAAGGGAAAAAGTATGTCTTTCCCAAATCATCCTAGCTCAAAAAAAAAATTCCAAGAAACACTATATATTCTAGGTCAAAGTATCACATAGAGAAAAGATAGCTGGCTCTGGCTGGTTGGCTCAGTGGTGGAGCATCGGCCTGGTGTGCAGGGGTCCCGGGTTCGATTCCCGACCAGGGCACACAGGAGAGGCGCCCATCTGCTTCTCCACCCCTCCTCCTCTCCTTCCTCTCTGTCTCTCTTCCCCTCCTGCAGCCAAGGTTCCACTGGAGCAAAGATGGCCCAGGCGCTGAGGATGGCTCTGTGGCCTCTGCTTCAGGCGCTAGACTGGCTCTGGTTACAACAGAGCGACTCCCCAGATGGGCAGAGCATCGCCCCCTGGTGGGCATGCTGGGTGGATCCTGGTCGGGCGCATGTGGGAGTCTGACTGACTGCCTCCCCGTTTCCAACTTCGGAAAAATACAAAAAAAAAAGAAAAAAAGAAAAAGAAAAGAAAGCTTACTGAGAGGACTGATAAGCTAACAGTGCTACTTTACATAACTGCCTTGATCTCAAACAACGAAAGTTTTTCTAGAGAACCTTCCCTTTTTCCTATTTCCATCAAAATGTCACGAGAAAAATTAAAACTCAGAAAAAGAACATACTTCCATTATAACCAGATCACACCTTAAGAGCAGCCATAAAATTATTCACTGATTTAACTTGATGTGTAAATCTTCCAACAGAGCTCTAGGTTAAAAATGTATTATTTTTCAAGTTTCACTTTAAATTAGACTTTTCCAAATACATTTAAGTTTCAATTTCATGCAGGTGCTTTAAAAAAATACTTCACTTTACCTTAATAATAAACTGGCATAAACTAATCTGAAAATAAAATTAGGTTAAAAAAATTGTTTTTAAACCAAACCACAGATACATAAAATTTTTTTCCAAGCAATGCAAGTAAGCATGGATACTTAGACATAAGATACAAAAGTGCATGAATGGACATAAAGGTTTGTGAGCTCTGTATTTCTGTTAATACTCAAGGTTAATACACAACTTTCAAAGAACAAGAGTTAGTGGCTAACATTCCAGTGACATATATCCATTATTGCCTAGAGACTTATCAGAAACAAGTCAAAATGAGTACCTATAGAAAACGACCTTTTTCTAATAAAAGAAACATCATCACTAGGTAAATTAAGTAAGTCCTTTCTACCTCATGCATAATCAATAGAGATGAAAAAAATTTTCCATACTTGAAGTAGTTCTAACCCTGTAAAGGTACAAGAAGAATTATAAAAACCATAAAGTCGGTAGAGCATCGGCCTAGCGTGCGGAGGACCCGGGTTCGATTCCGGCCAGGGCACACAGGAGAAGCGCCCATTTGCTTCTCCACCCCTCCGCCGCGCTTTCCCTCTCTGTCTCTCTCTTCCCCTCCCGCAGCCAAGGCTCCGTTGGAGCAAAGATGGCCCGGGCGCTGGGGATGGCTCTGTGGCCTCTGCCCCAGGCGCTAGAGTGGCTCTGGTCACAACATGGCGACGCCCAGGATGGGCAGAGCATCGCCCCCTGGTGGGCAGAGCATCGCCCCTGGTGGGCGTGCCGGGTGGATCCCGGTTGGGCGCATGCGGGAGTCTGTCTGGCTGTCTCTCCCTGTTTCCAGCTTCAGAAAAATGAAAAAAAAAAACAAAAAAAAACAAAACCATAAAGTAAACCGAATTATTTCACATATTCTCTATCTCTTTAATTCAGGATAGGATGCATTTATTCTAAAAACATAAAGCAAAACAAACTATTCTTAACTTATAAAGATTTTTTTAATTAAAATCTGTAATTAATATTTTTATTAAGGTACAAATGCTTCATTGTTCTACTTTTAATCTTACCCTTATCTGTTCCGTGGAGCTGCTGCTAAGTTCATCACCAGACTCAGAATCCTGATGCAGCTTTTCTGAGCCTTCTCCTGCTGAATCTCCACACTGTTCCTGGGAGAAGCTAGTTTTCTCTACATCCAAGAACTCTGGACCGGGAAAGTGACCAAATAAGCGTGTTCTGTTCTGGCCGGAAACTTTAGGAGAAAGTGAGTCACTGCTAAACTTTCCATTATTGTGGGTCAGGTCTAGGCTTAGGTTGACAGTCTGACTTGGATTAAAATTGGGTCCAAAATTTTGATTGGCATCACGAATAAGACCTGTTCCCTGAACAGACGACGGCTTCCCAAAACTTGAAAGCTCAGGCAATCTGTTCACATTTTCTGTTGATCTCTGAAGATGAAAATTCTGTATCATTTTCATAGAATTATTCGGCAGTCCAACTGCCTGTTTAGCAGGTGGCATCAGAGCTTTGCGGGTGACTTCTTTAACGTACTGTGCTGGCACATAAAACGCTTTGGAATTCTCATCTGGTTTGACTTGCCACCAGTCATCATTGGTCTTTTTCACAAGGATATATCGTTCTCCTTGTTTTATCACAATCTTTCTGTCCTTTGCTTCATATTCATAATCATATTCCACTTCAATATATACTTGTCCTGTAACAGTCTTGCCACTTCTGTCAGCCATTTTTATTCAATAATATTCAACTCTCAAAAAGGATGGTACGCCACATTATGGCTTTATGGTCTGTTGTATTAATACGGCTATTTTTATTTTAATAGAAGAACAGAATGAAGAAAAAAGTTAATCTGGATCCTTAATATTTACTCATAAGCATCACATAATTACAAGCCATTTTTAAAGAATAATCTTCAAATCTCAAATTCAAAAGTAAACATGGGTCTGGTTTTCTATTGTTCTACATTTAAAAACTCTCAAAATGCTGTAATCTACATTTTTCAGTCATTTATGACCAATACCAAATCCATGACTGGAACAGTAAATACACTAACCAGCCTGACACAAGACTATCAAAAATAAGCAGTGAGAAAAACTTTGCTTCTTTTCATGACTATCTCAAACCTCCTTCACTTTCTTAGAAAGGCTCCCTAATAATAACTAATGTGTATTAGGCACTTCCCAAGGGTCCAGGCACTGAGATCTAGTTTCACTATATGCCTTATCTAAAATCATCTTTGAAGTTGAAGCTGAATTTCAATGACCCTATACTCTCTCTCTCCCCCTCTTTCTCTCTCTCTCTCTCTCTCTCTCTTTAATAATCAAGAGCATTAAGGAGCTTGTTTAAAAAAAAAAGTTATACATAACATAAGTTTCATTCCCTAAGATAAAAAGAATAGCATTGTTATTGTTAGGCAAAAGACACTGATAAAGACACTTTCTGTTTACTTTGTTTCCCCATCATGTCTACCTCTGGAGGGCCATGATTCTTATTAGGTTGAATCCCACAAATGCCAACAAATAACCAGGCTTTGTATTTGGAAATGTTAAAAACTCACACATACACACACAGCATTTGAAGTCTATTAAAAATAGCCCTAAACTGGATTAAGAAATCTAGTTTTCACTTTAATTTCTATACCAATTCCAAAACATTTTGTACCTCATACAACACAGCAAGCATTCAAGCTTCAAAATGATCAAAGCATCTCAATATTCCTATAACTCAAGTCAAGCTCTAACCACTGTGGGATGAAGTATGTTCCCCAAAAAAGTTTATGCTGAAGTCCTAATGCCAGGACCTGCCAAGGTCTTATTTGAAAAAAGGGTCTGTGCAGATGTCATCCATTTAAGATAAAGTTATACTTGATTAGGGCAAGTCCCCAAATCCAGTAACTACTGCCTTTTAAGGAGAGGGAGATTTGAAAACAAAGAGACACAGAGGAACAAAGCCCACAAAAAGACAGAGGCAGAAATTGGAGTGATTCAGCTAAAAGCCAAAACGCCAGGGATGCAGACACAACCAACCAGAAGCTAGTTGAGTGTGAGGCAAGAAAGAATCCTCCCTGAGCCAGCCTTCAGATGAAGCACAGATCTACTGACACCTGTATTTTGGACAGCTAGCCTTCAGCACGTGAGAGAATGAGTTTTTGTTGTTTTAAGCCACTCATGTGTGGCACTTTGTATAGCAGCCCTAGGAAGTCAGTACACTCAACACAGTCAATGCTCAGGGATCATAAAGCCAATCTAAGCAATTGTGAGCATTAAGTGTATCAAAAAATGTTTATCCACAGTTTCATGACACTGCCAATTTTCCTGAGCACCTAAATACTGGGCATGATATTGTTGTAAGCTATACTGCAGCAACTAACAATCATTCCCCTGAGGACAATTATTCTGTAACAAAAACCCATAAGCCCAAGTGATAAATTAGTGATACAATTTCAGTAACTAAAATTTACTTTCTAGCCAAACTACTCCAATAACAAATTTAATATACTAATGTTGTTTCAAAAAAATACAAATAAAACTTACCGTAAAAGGAGAAATAAATATCCAGTACTACATTTAAACCTATTAAAAAAAAAAAAGAAGTTAATTAATTCCAGCCAGGTCTGCTTAAAGAAAGTTACAAATACAATGTTGCTCACATTTTAGAAGCATAAACTTCATGGTTATGGGGAACACAGTACTGTGAAGAGAGGAAAGATCATGCAGATTTGCCAGGGCAGATTTACCATATCTCACCACTGTGCCAACACCACCCCCCCAACACAAGTATGCTTTGTTACTGCCTCTCCTACTTTATTTCCACATTGTCTCCACTTCATTTCTACTTATTTTCATTCTGACAGAATAGCTTTATAAACTTCCAATACCTCAACTTTTGAAAAATTATTAAAACGACAGAACTGTTTTTCAAGTTTACAGTACTAAGTTGGTAAACAGAACAAAAACTAATGTTAAAATAATTGGGAGCCCTAATATAATCCCCCACAGATTACTTACTAATTATAAAAGGGGGAAATATACCTTTACAATAGAAAAATCTGTCAGTCAGGAGCTTAACCAGTGGTCAAATCTAGGCAGCAAGGTTTACAATGTCACATACGTTGTACTTTTGTCAAAAAACATGTTTATTTAATCGTAAGCTAATTATTAGGCTACAAACAAATCCAGAATATGAGATATAGTATTAAACAACAGACATGAATTCTTTTAAAAAAATTAATTACATAAAAAAATGAAAAAAAGAGGGAGATTCTTCTAAATTAAGTGATGACATACACACAACTGTCAAATCCACCTTTTAATAAGATAGCTACAACATACCATATCCAAAATCCACTTATCTCTGCCCGACCTGAGCCCTGGCAAATCTGCAAGATCTTTCCTCTTTTAGAAAATAGAAATTCTAATCTTCCAAATCTCCAGCCTTTACTTTCACACTTTACCAGGACATTAGTCACTATGTGATCTAATCCTTTTACCTACATAAATTTTTCCCAACAAATTTTCAAAACTTCACACTGAAATATTTACCATTGACTGTTTTTTTCTTTCTTTTTTATTGAATGTATTGGGGTGACAGATTTCAGTGCACAATTCCATAATACATGATCTGTACCCCATATTGTGTGTTTACCACCCCAAGTCTATTTCTACCATTTACTATCCCCCTAAACCCTCTTTCACCTGCCCCCATACTTTATGCCCCACAATCACCACACTATTAGCCATGTCAATGAGTTCTTTCCCAACTCCCAACCCTAACAGCTGTCAACCTGCTATCAATGAGTCTTTTTTTGGCTTGTTAGATCATTTGTTCATTAGATTCTACATGTGAATGAAATCATATATTTGTCTTTCTTTGGCTTATTTCACTAAGCATAATGCTCTCCAGGTCCATCCATGCTGTCACAAAAAGTAATTATTTCCTTTTTTATCCACTCATCTACTGATAGGCACTTAGGCTGCTTCCAAATCTTGGCTATTGTAAACACCAACACAATGAGCACAGGGATGCATATATTCTTTCAAATTAGTGTTTTGGGTTTCTTTGAATAAATTCCCAGAAGTAGAATTGCTGGGTCATAGGCAATTAAATTAATTTTTTTGAAATAACGCCATACTGTTTTACAAAATAGCTGCAGCAACCTATATTCCCACCAACAATGCACAAGGGTTCCCTTATCTTCACATCCTTGATTTACTGATGATAGCCATCTGTAGCAAGTATGAGGTGATATCTCATTGTGCTTTTAATTATTTATTTCACTGATGATTGAGAATCTTTTCATAGTAGCTATGCTCATTAAGGATATCGACCTGTAACTTTCTTTCCTTGAGTGGCATTATCTGATTTTGGAATAAGAGTAATCCTGGCCTCCTACAATGAATTTAGGAGTCTTCCCTTCTCTAGGATTATATGGAATAGTTTAAGGCGGCTAGGTGTTAGTTCTTCTGTGAATGTTTTGGAAAATTCACCTGTGATGTCATCCAGACCAAAAGTCGTATTTATTGGAAGTTTTTTGATTACTGCTTCAATTTCATGAGTTGTAACCTGTCTATTCAGATTATATGATCTTCCCTGATTCCGTTTTGGAAGATTGTATGTTTCTAGGAATTTATCCATTTCTTCTAGATTTTTCAATTTGTTGGCATATAGTTGTTCATAATTTTTTTTACAATCCTTTGTATTTATTTGGTGTCAGTTACTTCTCCTCTTCCATGTCAGATTTATTTGGATCTTCTACTTTCTTCTTGAGTTTGGTTAAAGGTTTATCCATCTTGTTTATATTTTAAAGGAACCAGTTTTTTGTTTCAATGATCTTTTGTTTTATAATCTTCTGTATTTTTTTAGACTTTATTTTGTATATTTCTGCTCTCACCTTTATTATTTCCTTACTTCTACTCACTCTGGACTTTGTTGTTCTCTTTCAAGCTTAAGTGTAAAGACTGAGATTTTCTTTTTTCTTGAGAGAGAGAGAGAAGCCTGTAATACTATGAATTTTCCTGAGGACTGCTTTCACTGTGTCCAATAGGTTGTGTGTTCTCATTTTCATTTGTTTTGTATCACTTGTTTCAAGGTATCGTTTTCTTCCTTGATCATCATTGTCAAGCTATTCATAGCTTGGAGGACCCTCAGGCTGGCTAGTAACATTTAGCTTCCACTGACTTCGTGTGTTTTTCAGGTTTTTTGTATGATTGATTCCTCGTTTCATACCATTATGTTCAGAGAAGATATTTCATACAATTGCATACTTCTTAAATTTACTGAGACTTGTTTTGTGTCCTAACATGTGGTCTATCCAAGAATATGTTCCATGTGCACATGAAAAACATGTATGTTCTGCTGCTTTGAGTTGAAATGCTCTGAAGATACCAATTCCAACTGATGTATTCATCATTTCCTTGTTGATTTCCAATATGGAAAATCTATCCATTGGTATAGATTTTAACAAGGTATTAAAATTCCCTACTATAAAACCATATAGTCCCTTTATGTCCATCAAAATTTCATTCTATGCTGAGTACATAAATGTTTACAAGGGTTATATCCTCTTTTTGAATTGTTCCCTTTATCGTTATGTAGTGTCCCGTTTGACTCTTATGATAGCCTTTTTTCTTTCAAGTCTATTTTGTCAGATATAAGTACTGCTATCCCAGCTTATTTTTTCCTTCCCATTTGAGTGAAATATTTTTTCCACCCCTCACTTTTGGTCTGTGTATCTTTCATTCTGAGATGGTGTCTTGTAGACAGCATATATATGGGTCTTGTTTTCCTATCCATTCAGCTATTCTATGTCTCAATTGGAACATTTAAGCCACTTACATTTAAAGTGACTATTATTAATAGGTACATATTTATTGCATTTTGATCTTTTAAACTATGTTCCTCTTTTTTTTTTCTTCTTTCTCAGAGCAGGCCATTTAATATATTTTTTTGTAATAGTGGTTGGGAGGTAACAAACTCTTTTAGCCTTTTCTTGTCTGGGAATCTCTTTATTTCTTCTTCAATTTTACATAATAGTATTGCAGGGTAAAGTAATCATAGTTTTATGTCCTTGTTTTCATCACTTTGAACAGTTCATGCCAATTCCTTCTGGCCTGCAACATTTCTGTTGAGGAAATATACTAACAGTCTTATGGGATCTCCCTTGTAGGTAACTTTCTCTGGCAACTTTTAAGATTCTTTGTCTTTAACCTTTGCCATTTTCATTGTGATGTATCTTTGAGTGGGCCTCTTTGGGTCTATCTTGTTTGGCACTCTCCACGCTTCCTGGACTTGTGTGTCTTTTTCTTTCACCAAGTTAAGGAAGTTTTCAAACATTATATCTTCAAATAAGTTTTTGATCACTCGGCCTCTTCTCCTTCTGGTTTCCTTATGATGCAGGTGTTATTACACTTCATCCTGTCCCAATGGCAGCTTAAACTATTTTTTTTTTCTCATTTTTTCCTTTTGGTGTTCTGATTGGATGTCTCTTCCTACTTTGTCTTCCAAATCACTGATTCAGTCCTCTGCTTCATTCAACCTACTGTTTATTCCTTTCAGTTGTATTCTTCATTTCACATATTGTATTCTTTACCTCTGACTTGTCCTTTTTTCATGGTTTCTATATGTCCTTTTCATACTGTTGAACATCCTTAAAACCACTGCTTTGAACTTTATATCTGCTAAATTTTATGTAGCTCTTCTTCTAGAATGTCCTCCTGTTGTTTCATTTGGGGCCTGTTTGTCCCACCACTATGGCTGCCTTTGTGTTTGTTTCTATATATAAGATAGATGTGCTATCATTACCAGTCTTCATGGAGTGGCTGTATGTGGCAGGTGTCGTGTGGAGTCCAGTGGTACAGTCTTCTTGATCACCTGAACTGGGGACTCCAGGAATGTCTTTTGTTGGGATGTGAACCCTCCTGTTGTAATTGAGTCATGACTGCTATGGCCAATTCATGCATGGGATGGCCCTCAGGCTAGCTGACTGGGAGGCTTAGCCCAAACACAGCATGTAAGCTGCAGTACAGGTGTGGACCACACACACAAAGTGGATTTCACTTCAGCCAGGTTTGGTGCCTGCTGAGATCTCCCTCTTGTTATGCAGTTCATGAAGCTCACTGGATCCTGTATGGTGGGTGGCTACCAAGAGTCAGGAGGAAGAGGCTGCCAAGAGTTGAGGATGGGGCTAGTTGAACTTCTGAAAAGGGGAAGTGCCAGTTAGGTTTCAGGGAAGGTATGGATGGACCTTATCCCAGATCCACACTACTCAGTCTGTCCCAGATTTTGCCCCAAACTTGGCTTGGCAGGGCAGAGCCATGAATAGCCAGGCAGTTGGGGCCTCCAGAGGATCCTGGGGGGTGCATCTGCCTGAAACTCAGAGGGTATTTCTAGCAGTTTTCCTGTGAGGAGGAAGTAGCAGTCAGGTTCACGGGAATGTAGGGAGAACGACCCCACTCCAAAGCCACACAACTCAGTCACTGACACCTCCTTGAGTCTGCCCAGACCTCTACATCATGCCCAAGGCAGGTGACTCCTGAGTAGGGTTTAAGCTACACAGGGTATGGTGAGAGCGAATCCAAAGGATAGGACTGTCACTTTCCCCCGGGCTGATACCACAGAAAGAAGTGCTATACTCAAGAAAGTTGGCATCTGCCGTATAGGAGAATGACAGCACAGTAATCATGGCAACAGTTCCTTGAGTACCCTTCTAAGATCCACAAAACTCAGAATCTCCTCATAAAACTCTAGTCCACTCTGCCCTTCTTCTAGCCAGAGCCCAGGGTGAGTGGCTGCAAACAAAATTTTCTGTGTTGACCCTTTAAGAGAATGTCTTTGTCTCTAGTAGACTCCAGACTCTCCCTAGAGAACAAAAACTTCACCGTTTTCCATAGTCAGATATGTGCACACCTCTTTCTAGCTTTGGTACTCTTACCTGAGGAGCCCAGTTGGAGTTTAGACCCCACTATTCTGGAGAAATCCCCCACAGCTGAGATATTCTTCTGGAACTTCAGTTGCCATGGTGGAAACAGAGCCAGCCCTTTTCACATCTCCATTCTTCCTACCAGTCTCAATGTAGCTTCTTCTGTAAATCCTCCTTTATAAGATTTCCCTTCAGCTAGTCTTCAGTTGATTAATCAGAATGATTGTTCTATAATTTAGGTGTAATTAATTCCAGGTTAGACCTGGGAGGAGACGAGTATATGTTCCACCTACTCTGACAAAATCTTGAATCCTGTTTCATTCTTTTCCTTCCCAGAAAATAATAAAATAACTTCTAAAATACTGTTGAAGGCCCTGGCTGGTTGGTTCAGTGGATAGTGTCAGCCTGGCCTGTGGTGTCCCAGCCAGAGCACACGTGAGAAGCGATCATCTGCTTCTCTTCCCCTACCTCTCGTTTTTCTCTCTTCCCCTCTCACAGCCAGTGGCTCAGTTGGTCCAAGCATCAGCCCTAAACACCGAGGAAAGCTCAGTAGATTCAATCACTGGCCCCAAACAAGCATTGCTGGGTGGATCCTAGCCATGGTGCATGCACAAGTCTGTCTATCTCCTCCCCTCTTACTTAAAAAAAAAAAAAAGAAAAAGAAATAGATATATAAAATACTGCTTAAGATAGTGAAACAAAGGAATCTGCAGAAGATTACGGCAGCTCAGACATACTATAATTGATCAGACAGGTACCCATAGGAGTGGAGAAACATATGAAGTATAATAAGTAAACTATAATTGCATGCTATTTAGAAAGAAGCTATGATACAGAGAGTAAGAATGGTTCAAAGGCCAATCCATGTTTTGTTTCTTTCACTGCCAAGCTTGATGACTACATGTTCCCCAATGACTAGCAGGTAAGTATGAAGGAGGTGTTAGAAAGAAAAATAAAGAAGTCTGTTTAATAAGTTCAACATGAGACATCCAATCTAAAGTTTTACTTAAATGCAATGAGAATTGGGAAGACAAGGAATACAGATAAGTAGTCATAAGACATCTACACAGCCCTGGCTGGTTGGCTCAGTGGTAGAGCGTCGGCCTGGCATGCAGGAGTACCGGGTTCGATTCCCGGCCTGGGCACACAGAAGCGCCCATCTGCTTCTCCACTCCTCCCCCTCTCTTTCCTCTCTATTTCTCTTTTCCCCTCCTGCAGCCAAGGCTCCCCTGGAGCAAAGTTGGCCCAAGCACTGAGGATGGCTCTACGGCCTCTGCCTCAGGCGCTAGAGTGGCTCTGGTTGCAACCAGAGCAATGCCCCAGATGGGCAAAGCATCGTCCCCTGGTGGGCATGGCAGGTGGATCCCAGTCAGGCATATGTGGGAGTCCGGGAGTCTGACTGCCTCCCCGTTTCCAGCTTCAGAAAAATACAAAAAAAAAAAAAGACATCTACACATATTAAAAAAGTAGTTAGATATGAAGGCACATTACATAAGCAAGAGTGGGCACAATGGAATAAGAGAACAGGAGCTGACATAGATTTCCCAGTAATACTGGGATGGACGACGAGGAATGAAACTGGGAAGCCCCTACTAGAGACTAATAAAATTATAAGCTGCTAGAAAATCACACAGTAGCAATTATGCATTATAATCCAAGGTTTGAAAAAGTTAGATAAAATAAAAATGAAAATAAAAGCCTTTTTATACACTACGGAGCCAAAAAAAATTAAGAACTTAGATCTAAGTGAAAATTATCTGCAAATGTGCGAATAACTGATGTTGCCTATTTTTATTTAAAAACATAAGCTAGGCCCTTGCCGCTTGGCTCAGCAGTAGAGCGTCCAGCCAATGTGTACAAGTCTCGGGTTCAATTCCCAACCAGGGCACACAGGAGAAGCGCCCCCACCCTTCCCCCTCTCCTTCCTCTCTATCTCTCTCTTCCCTTCCCACAGCCAAGGCTCCATTGAAGCAAAGTTGGCCCCAGCACTGAGGTCGGCTCCATGGTTTCCGGCTCAGGTGCTAGACTGGCTTCAGCCGCAGGGAGTGAAGTCTCAGATGGGCGGAGCATTGCCCCCTGGTGGGGATACTGGGTGGATCCCGATCGGGCGCATGGGAGAGTCTGACTGGCTCCCTGCTTCTAACTTCAGAAAAATACAACACACACACACACACACACACACACACACACACACACACACCAAAACATAAGCTATATTGAAATAAATGCTGATAGTTTTAACTTTAGCCTGTTTCTTCGGCTATTCCCCAAATTTACAGATTTTTCTCTTTAGATTAGGTTGAGAACTGTTCATCCTGGTAGCCTCTCAAGGATTCTGGTTACTCATTCAACTATAGCACTCACTGAGAACACCACTCTAATTGAAATATATTCTGGGCCCTGGCTGGTTGGCTCAATGGTACAGCATTAGCCTGGAGTTCTGGGTTCGATTTCCAGTCAGAGAACACAAGAGAAATGACCACCTGCTTTTCTACCCTTCCCTCTTCCCCTTCTTTCTCTCTTCTCCTCCCACAGCCATGGTTCTATTGGTTCAATCCAGTTAGCCCCAGGCACTGAGGATGGCTAGGTGGAGTCTCCAGGCCTAGGCACTAAAAATAGGTCAGCTGGGTTGCTAAGCGACAGCCCAGGATGGGCTGAGTATAACCCAATAGGTGACTTGCCTGGTGGATCCCAATCAGGGTGCATGCTGGAGTTTATCTCACCTCCTGTCACTTAAAAATATATATCTATTCTGTCCTCATTACCACATTCCTGCATCTATACTCATTATACACACACAGTAACAACTATTAAATACCTAACCACCAGTACATTTAATGTGTTTGCATATCTACTGCCCAGGACCAACCAACTACTTTTCTTTGCAATTTCAAAAATACCCCTATATTCTGCTCACAAAAATTAGGGGATACTTTATAACTTCATATTTGTCTTGAAATATCCCCTAATTTTTGTAAGTAGTTATGTTTTTCACACCTCTTACCAGTCTTCTTCCTAATGTTTCAACAATAGATATAGATAGACACATAACAATTGCTTATTTAGTAACTCTAATATTACGAACAACAAAATGTTACAACACCCTCACATGTCAATTTTAAGCAACTTAAAAATACCACAATTTAAGTACTGACTCTCTTATACAAAGTTGTCCAAGCAGTTTTAAAAGTATTTTTTTCAAATTAACACTCCTTAAACAAGTCTCTGGTAAAGAAATCAATTAAACTTAATGAGCACAACAAAAACGTTAAGAACAATTACAGTAAAAGAAATTCTCCACGAAATAATTCTGTAAACTGTACAGTTACCAAGACAGCATAGACCACTACAAGGCACTTAAAAGTTTTTCTTGGCCCTGGCCGGTTGGCTCAGTGGGAGAGTGGTGGCCGGGCATGTAGATGTCCCAGGTTCGATTCCTGGTCAGGGCACACATGAGAAGTGACCATCTGCTTCTCACCCTTCCACCTATCCCTTCTATCTCTCTCTCCCTACCACAGCTAAAGCTCCACTGGAGCAAGTTGGCCCAGGCACTGAGGATGGCACCATGGCCATCCTCAGGTACTAAAATGGCTCTGGTTGCAATGAAGCATCGCCCCCTAGTGGGCTTGCTGGGTGGGTCCTGGTCAGACGCATGAAGGAGTCAGTGTCACTCTGCCTTTCTACTTCTCACGAAAAATACAAAAAAAAATTTTTTTCTTAATTTATTATCCCTGTTTTCAGAGAAAAAAAATACACACACACATATAAAAGGCATTTCTTTAGCCCTAAAAAAGTAAAAGAAAATATAGTGATTAATATTATAAACTATTCTGGCCATAAAGAAATAAAGAATCTCTCACTGTCAAAAATACAATCATACTTGGAGACCTCAATACACCGCTGACGGCTCTAGATCGGTCATCCAAACAGAGAATCAACAAAGACATAGTGGCCTTAAACAAAACACTAGAGCACCTGGATATGATAGACATCTACAGGACATTTCATCCCAAAGTGACTGAGTATACATTTTTCTCCAGTGTACATGGATCATTCTCAAGCATTGACCATATGCTGGGCCACAAAAACAACATCAGCAAATTCAGAAAAATTGAAGTTGTACCAAGCATATTTTCTGATCATAAAGCCTTGAAACTAGAATTCAACAGCAAAAAAGAGGGAAAAAATCCCACAAAAATGTGGAAACTAAACAACATACTTTTAAAGAATGAATGGGTCAAAGAAGAAATAAGTGCAGAGATCAAAAGATATATACAGACAAATGAAAATGATAATACGACATATCAGAATCTATGGGATGCAGCAAAAGCAGTGATAAGAGGGAAGTTCATATCACTTCAGGCATATATGAACAAACAAGAGAGAGCCCAAGTGAACCACTTAACTTCACACCTTAAGGAACTAGAAAAAGAAGAACAAAGACAACCCAAAACCAGCCGAAGAAAGGAGATAATAAAAATCAGAGCAGAAATAAATGAAATAGAGAACAGAAAAACTATAGAAAAAATTAATAGAACAAGGAGCTGGTTCTTCGAAAAAATCAACAAAATTGACAAACCCTTGGCAAGACTTACCAAGGAAAAAAGAGAAAGAACTCATATAAACAAAATCCAAAATGAAAGAGGAGAAATCACCACGGACATCGTAGATATACAAAGAATTATTGTAGAATACTATGAAAAACTTTATGCCACTAAATTCAACAACCTAGAAGAAATGGATAAATTCCTAGAATACAACCTTCCTAGACTGAGTCAAGAAGAAGCAGAAAGCCTAAACAGACCTATTAGTAAAGAAGAAATGGAAAAAACCATTAAAAACCTCCCCAAAAATAAAAGTCCAGGCCCAGACGGCTATACCAGCGAATTTTATCAAACCTTCAAAGAAGACTTGGTTCCTATTCTCCAGAAAGTCTTCCAAAAAATTGAAGAAGAAGCAATACTTCCAAACACATTTTATGAGGCCAACATAACCCTTATACTAAAACCAGGCAAGGATGGCACAAAAAAAGAAAACTACAGACCAATATCTCTAATGAATACAGATGCTAAAATACTAAACAAAATACTAGCAAATCGAATACAACAACATATTAAAAAAATAATACATCATGATCAAGTGGGATTCATCCCAGAATCTCAAGGATGGTTCAACATACGCAAAACGGTTAACGTAATACACCATATCCACAAAACAAAGAACAAGAACCACATGATCTTATCAATAGATGCAGAAAAGGCTTTTGATAAAATACAACACAATTTTATGTTTAAGACTCTCAACAAAATGGGTATAGAAGGAAAATATCTCAACATGATAAAGGCCATATATGATAAACCATCAGCTAACATCATACTAAATGGCACAAAACTGAAGGCTTTCCCCCTTAAATCAGGAACAAGACAGGGTTGTCCACTCTCTCCACTCTTATTTAATGTGGTACTAGAGGTTCTTGCCACAGAAATCAGACAAGACAAAGAAATAAAAGGCATCCATATCGGAAAAGAAGAAGTAAAGGTATCACTTTTTGCAGATGATATAATCCTATACATCGAAAACCCCAAAGAATCCACAAAAAGACTTCTAGAAAAAATAAGCCAATACAGTAAGGTCGCAGGATACAAAATTAACATACAGAAGTCAATAGCCTTTCTATATGCCAACAATGAAACATCTGAGAATGAACTCAAAAGAATAATCCCCTTCACAATTGCAACAAAAAAAATAAAATACCTAGGAATAAACATAACAAAGAATGTAAAGGACTTATACAATGAAAACTATAAACCATTGTTAAGGGAAATCGAAAAAGACATTATGAGATGGAAGAATATACCTTGTTCTTGGTTAGGTAGAATAAATATAATCAAGATGGCCATATTACCCAAAGCTATATACAAATTTAATGCAATTCCCATCAAAATTCCAATGACATTTTTTAAAGAAATGGAGCAAAAAATCATCAGATTTATATGGAACTATAAAAAGCCCCGAATAGCCAAAGCAATCCTAAAGAAAAGGAATGAAGCTGGGGGCATTACAATACCTGACTTCAAACTCTATTATAGGGCCACGACAATCAAAACAATATGGTATTGGCAGAAAAATAGACACTCAGACCAATGGAACAGAATAGAAAGCCCAGAAATAAAACCACATATATATAGTCAAATAATTTTTGATAAAGGGGCCAACAACACTCAATGGAGAAAAGAAAGCCTCTTCAACAAATGGTGCTGGGAAAACTGGAAAGCCACATGCAAAAGAATGAAGCTGGACTACAGTTTGTCCCCCTGTACTAAAATTAACTCAAAATGGATCAAAGATCTAAACATAAGACCTGAAACAATAAAGTACATAGAAGAAGACATAGGTACCAAACTCATGGACCTGGGCTTTAAAGAGCATTTTATGAATTTGACTCCACAGGCAAGAGAAGTGAAAGCAAAAATTAATGAATGGGACTACATCAGACTAAGAAGTTTCTGTTCAGCAAGAGAAATTGATAAGATAAACAGACAGCCAACTAATTGGGAAATGATATTTTTAAACACCTGCTCAGATAAGGGCCTAATATCCAAAATATACAAAGAACTCATAAAACTCAACGACAAACAAACAAACAATCCAATAAAAAAATGGGAAGAGGATATGAAGACACTTCTCCCAGGAAGAAATACAAATGGCCAACAGATATATGAAAAGATGCTCATCTTCTTTAGCTATTAGAGAAATGCAAATCAAAACTGCAATGAGATACCACCTCACACCTGTTAGACTAGCTATTATTAACAAGACAGGTAATAGCAAATGTTGGAGAGGTTGTGGAGAAAAAGGAACCCTCATCCACTGTTGGTGGGAATGTAAAGTAGTACAACCATTATGGAAGAAAGTATGGTGGTTCCTCAAAAAACTGAAAATAGAACTACCTTATGACCCAGCAATCCCTCTACTGGGTATATACCCCAAAAACTCAGAAACATTGACTTGTAAAGACACATGCAGCCCCATGTTCATTGCAGCATTGTTCACAGTGGCCAGGACATGGAAACAACCAAAAAGCCCATCAATAGATGACTGGATAAAGAAGATGTGGCACATATACACTATGGAATACTACTCAGCCATAAGAAATGATGACATCGGATCATTTATAGCAAAATGGTGGGATCTTGACAACATTATATGAAGTGAAATAAGTAAATCAGAAAAAACCAGGAACTGCATTTTTCCATACGTAGATGGGACATAAAAGTGAGACCAAGAGACACTGATAAGAGTGTGGTGGTTACGGGGGGAGGGGGGAGAGGGAGAGGGATGGGGGAGGGGGAGGGGCACAAAGAGAACTAGATAGAGGGTGACAGGACAATCTGACTTTGGGTGATGGGTATGCAACATAATTGAACTTTAAGATAACCTGGACATATTATCTTTGAATATATGTATCTTGATTTACTGATGTCACCCCATTAAAAATAAATACAATAAAAAAAAAAAAGAAATAAAGAAAGTAGAAACTGCGGAAAGGATAGGATACAGGAAATAATTGGTTAACTGGAAATCAGCAGAGAACAGAGTCAAGTGAAAACTGGTAAAAGAAACTCAAAACCAATATTTAAATCAGAAACAAAAATGAAGAATCAAAGTGTTTGAGGAAGCAGGTATATTTCAATAAAATTTACATTTGCATGAGGTATTTTAGGAAGATTTGTGCCATGAAGTCTTTCTTAGTCAGAAATGAGTGAACATGACTTTTTCTTGGATTGTTATAAGAATGGAGAAATATTTCAATTTGAAGGGAAAAAAATATGACCTTAGAATTGGCAATGAATTTTTAAATACACCTACCACATGGAAATCCATGGAAGAAAATATTAAGTAGAAATGTATTAAAATTTTAAAACTTTTGCCCTGTGGAAAAATGAAAACACAAACCACAGAAGGAAAAATTTTTGTAAAAGACATGATGCAGGACTTGTACCAAAAATATACAAAGAACTCTTAAAATAACAAGATGAACCAAAATGTTTACATAGAAAAAAGATCTGATGTCTGACCAGGCAGAGGTGTGATGGATAGAGCATCGGACCCAAGTTCAAAACCCCGAAGTTGCCAGCTTGAGTGCGAGTTCATCCGGCTTGAGACCAAGGTCACTGGCTTAAGCAAGGGGTCACTGGCTCTGCTGTAGACCCCACCCTGGTGAAGGCACATATGAGAATGCAATGAATGAGCTAAGGTGCCACAACTATGAGCTGATGCTTCTCATCTCTCTCCCTTCCTGGCTGCCTCTCTCTCTAAAAAAAATAATAACAACTAAAAATTATTTTCTTGAACAAAATAGTTAATTTCCTTTTCCTTCATATTCTATTTCATCAAAAACTACTACCCATATGGATAATAGCTTCACAACCTTTAAAAACACTCTTTTATAATGATCATTCTGCTTCTAAACTTTTCAGCTTTCTTCCTAGTAAATTGATTCCAATTAATTGATTCTTTCTTCTATGTCCTCAACATGCAAGTGCTATATTTAAATTTCTTAATAAGAACTTTTTAAAACAATCTGTCCAAAGTTTAATAGAATTTCTAAACCTCTAACAATTTACTCTAGACGAAAAACATCATTCACATCACAACTGCCCAACTCTACTGGTTACCCAGGCATAACCATTCCCACAAACCCCTTCAGATATTCCTCTAAAACTGCACACCACATTACACTCTCAAAGAAAAAATCTTTAAAATGACGTTGGGCAGATAAAATATATTATGCTCACTTTGTTAAAGATGGCTCTGCCCACATGGAAGCCCGTTGCCCAGGTGACTGCTTTGGGATGGGCATGATTGTATTAATGTGTGTTGGGGGAGGGCTTTCGCGCCAAAAGGTTTTAAAAGCAAGAGAGATTCCATTGTTTGGGGAGAAGAGTGTTTACGTTCTAGGAGGAGTCCATGCTGTAGGAGAGCAGAGAAAGGCCACATGGAGGAGGCCAGGAGAAGCAGCCAAGATGGTGGAGTGCTGAGGGAAAAGCCAGTTTGTGCAGTTTGTGCAGAGAGAAGAAGATGGGGAACAGAGGTGAATAAGTCTGGTGAGCTAGGAACCTTTGATTCTAGGAAACTCGGATAAGTCAGTAGCTTTGTGAGCACTGAATGAGTGGGTTTTGGAGCCCAGTATGTGTATTTCTTGCCCGCCGGTGCAAGCTAGGATTAAAGAGGACGGCCCACCAGTTCTTGGCTCCGTTGTTTCATTACCAACTGTCCGAATCAAATGCGAACCTGCATTGGCCAGGCGGCTGTGATGGTGGCCATGGCTACTGGCTTTACAAATGACTACTTACACTCAAACACTTTCAAATGTTTACAAAATCTCATGGTTTAAAAACATATATATCCCACTAAAAAAAAGGCAAATACATCTACAAATGTGGTGATTATTAAGGTCTGACCCTTGCCAAGTACTAGTCAGATATCAGTAACTTACCATATTTTTTGCTCCATAAGACATACTTTTTTCCCCCCAAAAGTGGAGGGGAAAACGCCTGTACATCTTATGGAGCAAATGTTCATTTTTTTTTAGCTGCTGCGGGGTGCTGTGCCAGTAACTATATGTAAAATGAACACCAGCTCATTAGCAATGCCTTAGATGGCACTGAAGATGGTATCATAGATGAAAATAACGAAGAAAGTGATACCAGTGATTGTGAGCGACTGAGCTCCTTAAATTCTGACACTAATGATGAGATCCTGGGGTTTCTAGATAACTAGAGACTATCTTAACATTAAAGTATTTTCTTATTTGTTAATAACAGTAGTAATGGTTGCTAATACTGCTGTTGAGTTTACATTGTTGAAATATTGTGGTATATTTTATTAAATATTTCAACACACCATTTGGTTCAGAATATTTTTTTTCTTATTTTCCTCCTTAAAATCCTAGGTGTGTCTTACGGAGCGAAAAATACGGTACTTAAAAACAGAAAAAAGTACGTATTCTTCGTAGTGCTTATATCATGCCAATCTACTTCAAATTAACATTGAGAAAAGAAATAGCACTCTAGGCAAAAGATGTGAATACACCTTTTTCCAAAGAAGATACACAAATGGACAATAAACACATGAAAAGATGCTCAACATCAATAAGAATTAGGGAAACACAAACGGAAACCACAATAAGAAACCACTTTACTCACATTAAGATGGCTATTGTAAGAGGGGAAAAAAAATAACAAGTGTTGGTGAGAAGGTCGAAAAACTGGAATTCTTGTGCATTGCTGCTGGGAATGTAAAACAGTGCAGCCACTGGTGGAAACAGCATACAATTTTTTCAAAACATTAAAAATAAAATTACCATATAACCCACGAATTCCACTTCTAGATAAACATCCAGAATTATTGAAAGCAGGGACTTGAACAGATATATGAACAGCTATGTTCATAGCCAAATAATTCACAACAGCAAATTTAATGTCCATAGGTGGATGAATGGCTTTAAAAAAATAGTAGTATATACCTACAATGAAATATTACAGGTATATATTGCCACATTAAAGTCACTGGAAGCCCTGATCAGTTGGTTCAGTGGACATACCAGTCAGGGCACACATGAGAAGCTATCATCTGCTTCTCTCCCTCACAGTCTCACCCTTCTCTCTCACGGTCTCACCCTTCTCTCTCTCACTGTCTCACCCTTCTCTCTCTCTTCCCTTCTTGCAGCCAATGGCTCAACTGGTTCCAGCATCAGCCCCAGGTGCTGAGGATAGTTCAGCTGATTAAAGAATAGGCCCCAGACAGGGGTTGCCAGGTGGATACCAGTCTGGCACATGCAAGAGTCTGTCTCACTATCTACCCTCCTCTCCAAAAAAAAAAAAAAAAAAAGAGACACATAATGAAGAATGCCATTTAAATCACCTTATACCTGTCTATCCAAAACCCACAAACGTCACTAAAATTCTCACCTATATGTATTTTACAGATCCTCCTTCAATGTAAATACTGGATTAATTTATTAAGACAATTTACCAAAGCTTGCTTATGAAGAAGCAGATAACCCTAGCAACCCTGTATCTATTAAAAATACTGAACATGTCTTTAAAATTTTTTTCCACAAAAAACCCTTGCCCTGATGGCTTCACTGCTGATTTTACCAAAAAATGTAAAGAAGATAATACACATTCTGTACAAACATCTCAAAAAAACTGAATGCAGTGTGGACAAATACAATTTTTTTTAGGAAATCAAGATGCAGCCACAAACTGAGCCTGGCAGGCTCTGGGAGGATCTGCAAGGTGACCTTGCAAACTCAGGGAACTAAGGTAAACACAGGATGATCTAAATCAAACCTAGCTGGAAGCAGTTTATGGTGGCTAGTCATATCCTAGGGAGGAACTTTCTCTAAGCAAAGGTTAATGCTTGCTTTTGCTCAAGCCTGTCTGCTGTCTTTTGTATCTACAATAATACACCTGATGACATGCCTTTGGAATGCAAGGATCATCTTCCTTCTTCATCAGGCCAGCCATCCCACCAGAGCAGAAGCCAATAAACCCCTCATTGTTATTATTATGTAAACTATTAACTATTAACTGTCCTGTTCCTGCCTCTGTAAACCTTTCAACATATACATTTTCACTTTTAACAAATCTGAGATATTCCCCCCTTGCCTTCTCCTGCCTACCTAATCTATCACCAATGAATTTCATGTAATAACCCTCTTACATATTCTCCTTTGATTCTGAAGTATAAAATAAGTGGTGGAACTGCCATTTTCCAGACACTTTTTCAATTCATTGAGACTTTGCTTCTTGGCAATTGTCAACAGTTTGGCTCAAATAAACTCATAAAAAATTCTTACAGGTTTGGAAGTTGTTTTTATATTGACAGGGAAACATCGCAGGTCATTCTATGAGATCAGTGTTATCATCATTCCAAAACCAAATACATTATAAAAAAAAAAAAAACTACAGCACAATATCCTTCATAAACAAGGATCTCCAGTAACGCAAACCAAGAATTACGGAAGTCAGTAACACAAATAGCCCAATAGAAATGGGCAAAAGTATACACAGGTACTTATGCAATGTAGATGATAAATCCATAAAAAGTTACCCCAAATCCTTGGTTATTAGGGAAATGAAAATTAAAACCACTAAGAAATAATACTACATGTAAAGCCAGTAGCCACGGCCACCATCTCAGCAGCCTGGCCCATGCAGGTTCGCATTGGATTCGGACAGTCAGTAAAGAAACAACGGAGCCAAAAACTGATGGGCCTTCATCTTTAATCCTAGCTTGCACCCGGCGGGCAAGTAATACACACAGTGGGCTCCAAAACCCACTCACTTTCAGCGCTTACAAACCTACTGATTTACCTGAGTTTCCTAGAATCAAAGGTTTCTAAGCTCACTAGCCTTATTCATCTCTGTTCCCCACCTCCTTCCTTCTCCCTGCACAAACTCTGCACAAACTGGCTTCTCACTCAACACTCCACCATCTTGGCTGCTTCCCCTGGCCTCCTCCATGTGGCCTCTCTTTGCTCTGCTCCCTCCTCTAATGCTAATCCCAGGAACCAAGAGAGCAAGCTCCCGTTCTGCCCCATTTTATAGTGTAGAAACCAAAACCTTTAATCCAATATACAAAATAGGGAAGTCTCTAATACAAAGTCACTTATCTGGGACATGATGGGATTGTACCACTCCACATTAAAAAGGGTGGGAAAGGCTTAATCCTAAAACCAAGCCCCCGGCTACAAGAATTCTGCCTGCCCACAGCCCACCCCCAACACACATTAATATCACCTGGGCGATGGCCTCCACGTGGGCAGCGCCATCTTTAACAAAGTTAGCATAATATATCCTATCTGCCCAACAATCCACCCCATGCTCACTTTACTACCCACAATCTACATCACCGGCATCCCCGTGCAAGGAAATTAGGCACATTACACAAATTACAACATGACAAATCATACAATTTCAACAATCACAAAGGTACACTTCACCAGTCTCTGAGCACTTTGCCCAAAGCGCAAAATGTCCTCGGCCTTCTTTCTAGCCACGGGAAAGGCTTCCCGCGGCAGGGGAAGGGCCTCCAGCAAAGCCACCCCCACCCCCATCAGGGTATTTCACATTGTCCAAAATCCATAATCCGTAAATCCATCCAACAAAGGAGTCAGTGCCCACTCCAGTCATAGTCCAGGAAATCAGTCCAGGCACATGGGGCGTCAGCTACCCCCCTCATCCCTGCCATCCTAGCAGGTCTTACACTGTCCCAAAGAGGGGCACATGGCGTCCAGCCCTATGTCCCAAAATCGCAGACCTACCAGGGCCGTAGTAGGTGCTGCTTCCAGCTGGGCTCTCATCTTATGGGGACTGCGGATTGCAACTCCAGCCCGATTCTCCTCATCCTCCAAAGAGGAACTGAAAACACCAGCTCCTGCTGCTGGGCTCGACCCCGGGGCCGCTGCCGCCTTCTGCTCCGCAGACCTTGCAGCTCCGGACCCGGCCTCAGCTTCAGCCTCAGCCCTGGCCTCCTGCCGCTGCTGGCTTTCCACAACATCCAGGGCAATCTGCAACTCACGAACCTCTGAATCCTCCTCCATCAGCTGCTCCATTTCCAGGCGAATCTCGCAAACCTGGTCGGCCTCCTTCTCCAGCACTTCCTCCAGCTCCAGGGTCAGCATCTTTTTCTCCCACGTTTGCTCCAGCTCCTTCCACTGCTCGGTTTTCAGGTCCCGGGCAGCCTCTTCCACAGAGCTCTCGGTTTCCTCACACATGACTATAAAAGTCAGCCAGACTACGGTCCCCAAAAGGACAGCCATGGGGAACCATGACCGCAGCCAGTCCTCTACTATGTACATCAAGGGTAGCAGCTCCATACCGATCTCCGAATCCTGCCACAGACTAAGCCAAATGTAAAGCCAGTAGCCAGGGCCACTATCACAGCAGCCTGGCCCATGCAGGTTCGCATTGGATTCGGACAGTCAGTAAAGAAACAACGGAGCCAAAAACTGATGGGCCTTCATCTTTAATCCTAGCTTGCACCCGGTGGGCAAGTAATACACACAGTGAGCTCCAAAACCCACTCACTTTCAGCGCTCACAAAGCTACTGATTTACCTGAGTTTCCTAGAATCAAAGCTGGTTTTCTAGCTCATCAGCCTTATTCACCTCTGTTCCCCATTTCCTTCCTTCTCCCTGCACAAACTCTGCACAAACTGGCTTCTCACTCAACACTCCGCCATCTTGGCTGCTTCCCCTGGCCTCCTCCATGTGGCCTCTCTTTGCTCTGCTCTCTCCTCTAATGCTAATCCCAGGAACCAAGAGAGCAAGCTCCCGTTCAGCCCCATTTTATAGTGTAGAAACCAAAACCTTTAATCCAATATACAAAATAGGGAAGTCTCTAATACAAAGTCACTTATCTGGGACATGATGGAATTGTACCACTCCACATTAAAAAGGGTGGGAAAGACTTAATCCTAAAACCAAGCCCCCGGCTACAAGGATTCTGCCTGCCCACAGCCCACCCCCAACACACATTAATATCACCTGGGCGATGGCCTCCACGTGGGCAGCGCCATCTTTAACAAAGTGAGCATAATATATCCTATCTGCCCAACACTACACATCTACTAGAAGGGCTAAGATTTAAAAGACTGATCATACCAGTGTTTTTGAGAATATGGAGCAGCTGGAACTCACACACTGCTAGAGAAGATGTAGAACAGTAAAAGCACTTTGGAAAACTCCTAGGTATTTATCCAAAAGAAATGAAAGCACATGACAACATAAAGACCTATATGTGAAAGTTCACTGCAGCTTTATTTGTAATATATAACTATATGGCCAGTGGCCGCCGCTGTCGTGGCCATTCACATGCATGTTCACATTGGATTCGGGCAGATGGTAAAGAAACAGTGGAGCCAAAAACTGGTGGGCCATTCCTTTATTAAAGTCTCGCACCGGCTGAGGAGCAAACACATAGGGAAAACACTTCCCTTTCACTCAGTGGTGTATGGATATACTACTATTAGTTTATCTACTCATCTGTTGGACATTTGGGTTGTTCCCAAATAGAAATAATATGTATTTGTAATTGTTAGGCAAATGAGTTCGTAAAATTTGTATTTTTTGAGTTTCCTCACTTTTAGTCTTAGAAAATGGCGCTGGGCAGCCGTGTGTGTGCTTGCCCTCAGAGCAGGGCAATTCATTGCAAATTGCTGATTGCATTCCTGCTAGGGAGGGGCCACTGTTTTACTAATGTTTGCTGGCAGAGGAGTCTTTTTTTTTCTTTTCTTTTCTTTGCAGTTTTCGCAGGGAGAGAGAGGGTGTGCAGATGAGGAACCAGAGCTGAGGGACTTTGAGAGTTCCACTGAGGCTGGTTGGGGCCTTTGATTCTAGGAAGAACGGAGAAGATTCTCCTGGTTGTGGAATCAGAGAATGCATCAGGGCTTTGGGAGCCCTGAATGAAGGAAAATGTTTTCCCTGCCTGTTTGCTGCTCCACCAGTGCAAGACTTTAACGGAATAGCTCACCATTTTTTGGCTCCACTGTTTCGTTCCAAATCCAATGTAAACGTGCATGGCCACGACAGCAGCAGCTGCTGGCCTTACAATGGGTCTATCATTCACCAATAAAAAGGAATAATCTATTCATACACACAAAAAACTGGATGAATCTCAGAATAATTTTGCCAAGTGGAGGAATTTTTAGTAATGTTATAGTAATTAAATATATAGAAATATAAAAAACAAAAATATGGAAGATATATAAAGGTAATTAAAATATAATATTAAAAATAATTATTAAAATTAAATAAAGTTATGCCTTCTGGATAGGAATTAATATAGTGGGTGCAGATGTGATAAACAGACTCTGACTTTCGAGCAGGGCCCAGTTAGTGTGTGTGTGAAGTTATACATAGATAAGAAATGGCTTGGTGTCATAACTTTGTAAGTTAACGTAAATAAGAACATCTTAAAAAGTGATTTGATGTAAACATTTCAGTAGATTAACATAAAAGGAGTTCCCTACTAGGAACTCCCAAAAACGTGGTTTGAGGTGATAATCCTGTAGATTGACACCTGTTAGAAGGCGTTGGCCAGAAAAGATACCTGCTGCACCTTTACTCCAACATGAACGTGGACTGTTTCCAAGCAACTCTGACCAAAGAAAGCAGAGAGGAGCACACCAACTAGGCCCTCTTAAGCTGTACCCAGGCACGCCAAAAGGATTTTTGAGTAATAAATTGCTTGTGTGATTATTGCAATTAACTGTGTCGGTCGTGTTTTTCCTCCGGTGGCAGTTAGTGTCGGCACTGATCAGTAGAATCCTCATAGCTGCCTCAAGAGTCGTCTCAAAAAGGCTGCCAGGCCTGCTGATAAACAGCAGGAGTGTCCCACTGCACGGGGAAGTCGAATCAGGGACGCCTGATCGACATTGAGCATGGGCTCTACTGGGACAAGAAAAAAAAAAAGACAAGAAAGAGCATACAATACATAAAGATTCTATCTTCAAAAAATTCTAGAATATATAAACATCTATAGTGACAGCAGAGCAAGAGTCACCAAGGAAGGCTCTGGCCAGGTAGCTAAGCTGGTTAGAGCATTGTCCCAATATCCCAAAGTTGTCAATTCGATCCCACGGGCACATACAAAAATCAACCAATGAGTGCAGAAATAAGCAGAACAACAAATTAATGTATTTATCTCTATCACTTCCTCTCTAAAATCTGTTTTAAAAAGTCACCAGGTGTTGGGCAGATAAAATGTATTATGCTCACTTTGTTAAAAATGGCGATGCCCATGTGAGGCCGCAGCCCAGGTGATATTAATGTGTGTTGAGAATCCTTGTAGCCTGGGGCTTGGTTTTGGGATTAAGCCTTTCCCACCCTTTTTGATGTGGGGTGGTACAATCCAATCATGCCTCAGAGAAGTGACTTTGTATTAGAGACTTCCCTATTTTGTATATTGGATTAAAGGTTGTGAAGCTACAATATAAAGTGGGGGCAGAACGGGAGCTTGCGCTCTTGGTTCCTGGGATGATTAGCATGAGAGAGCAGAGGGAGCAGAGCAGAGAGCAGAAAGAGGCCATGTGGCCAGGAGAAGCAGCCAAGATGGCGGAGTGCTGAGTGAGATGCCAGTTTGTGTAGTGTTTGTATCTGGGATAAGGAAGGAGATGGGGAACTGAGGAGAATAAGTCTGGTGAGCTAGAAACCTCTGATTCTAGGAAACTCGGATAAGTCAGTAGCTTTGTGAGCACTGAATGTGAGTGGGTTTTGGAGCCCAGTGTGTATTTTTACTTGCCTGCTGGGTGCAAGCTAGAATTAAAGACTATGGCCCACCAGTTTGTGGCTCCGTTGTTTCTTTACCGACTGTCCGAATCCAATGCAAACCTGCATGGGCCAGGAGGCTGCTCTGATGATGGCCCTGGCCCTAGCTCCTGGCTTTACACCAGGGAACAAGGGCTATGAATTACAAAGAAAAACTTTCCTTTTGGAGAGAAGTGTAAATATGTTCACTACCTTAATAGTGATGATAATGATATACACTTCCCAGATACATATACACACGTGAAAACTCATCAAATTGCACACTTTAATATGCAGTTTGTTATACAGTAATTATACATCAATAAGGCTGTTAATAAAACCATAATAATGCAAATTAAAATTCCCAGATATCACTATCCTGCTAACGAGAATGGAATTAAACATATATATTTGTATTCAGTAAGGATAACATCCCGAAACTCTCATTCATTGCTGCTGGGAACGCAGAGTGATACAGCCACTTTGGAAAAGCATTTCAGCAGTTTCTTCTAACGTTAAACATATATTTACCATATAAGCTAGCAATTCCTCTTCTAGTAGTTCACCTAAGAGGAAAAAAAAAGTTCACGCATAGGCCTTACATGGACATTCATAACAGCTTTATTCATAAGAATCAGAAATGGTAAACAACCCAAAGACCTATCATCTGGTGAATGCCTAAACAAATTGTGATACATCCAACTGTAAAACAACAAACAATACAAATCTCAAAAAATCCTGTGAGAGGCCCTGGCCGGTTGGCTCAGTGGTAGAGCGTCGGCCTGGCGTGCAGAAGTCCCGGGTTCGATTCCCGGCCAGGGCACACAGGAGAAGCGCCCATCTGCTTCTCCACCCCTCCCCCTCTCCTTCCTCTCTGTCTCTCTCTTCCCCTCCCGCAGCCTCTGGGGCTCCATTGGAGCAAAGATGGCCCGGGTGCTGGGGATGGCTCCTTGGCCTCTGCCTCAGGCGCTGGAGTGGCTCTGGTCGCAACAGAGAGGACGCCCCAGAGGGGCAGAGCGTCGCCCCCTGGTGGGCGTGCCGGGTGGATTCCGGTCGGCCGCATGCGGGAGTCTGTCTGGCTGTCTCTCCCCGTTTCCAGCTTCAGAAAAATACCAAAAAAAAAAAAAAAAAATCCTGTGAGAATAAAAAATGTGGAAAGAAAAGGTTAACTATAAAGTATCACACTAAATATTGCTTAGTCAAGGAAGCAAAACTGTGTCAGAAAAGTAGTCATAAATTATAGTGTGTAACCTATGTCTGGCTTGTTTCACGTAGAATGATGCTCTTGAGACTCTGTCATGTTGGTGTATATATCTGTACTCTTCATTGCTGAGTGTCAGTGTACTTCAGTACATACATTATACTGCAACAAAACTGAATCTTTAAATAAATCACTAATATATAGCAAAATACAGGTAATTTTCAGCAAACTTTTAAAGATATCCCTCAACCTTCAAAATGTAGTCTAAATTCTCTTGTAATAAAGGGAAAGAACAGAGAACTTAAGTGTTAGAGGCCTGAAATGTATACCTAGGACTTGCCTTTTTTTTTTTTTTTCCATTTTTCCAAAGCTGGAAACAGGGAGGCAGTCAGACAGACTCCCACATGCGCCCGACCGGGATCCACCAGGCATGCCCACCAGGGGGCGATGCTTTGCCCCTCTGGGGCGTCGCTCTGTTGCATACAGAGCCATTCTAGCGCCTGAGGCAGAGGCCACAGAGCCATTCCCAGTGCCCAGGCCAAACTTTGCTCCAATGGAGCCCCGGCTGCAGGAAGAGAAGAGAGAGACAGAGAGGAAGGAGAGGGGGAGGGGTGGAGAAGCAGATGGGCGCTTCTCCTGTGTGCCCTGGCTGGGAATCGAACCCAGGACTCCTGCACGCCAGGCCGACACTCTACCGCTGAGCCACCGGCCAGCGCCCCTAGGACTTGCCATTTATCTGCTCTCAGATCATGAGCACTTTAACTTACCTGAAAAACAAAGGAAACAAGACAAACCTCAAAAGATCTTTATGAGAAACCCAAGAGAAAAAGTATTTTATAAACTATAAGGAATTATACAAAGTATCAACACTAATCACTGCTTACTCAAAGCAGCAAAAGTTGTGAAAGTAGAAAAATACAAATGAACTGATCACTTACACAATTACTCCCTCCTCAAACATCAGTCTCTGCCTCTTGCTAGCAACGTGACCTAAGTCACAGCCTCTGCTTTTTTCTATTTGTAAAACAACTCATTAGAGTAGACATGTGTGAAGCACACGGTATAATGGCTGGTACATGTAAGTGCTTTATAAGTTTTAGCTCTTATTACAAAAATTCTATTATTATTACCCTACCAGATTTAATACTAGCCTCTTATCCCACCCACCCAAGCTGCAGTAGTGTAGGTCATATTAGTGATCTAAATCAGTGCTTTTCAACCATCAGTCCACAGACCAGACCACAAAAGTTAACTACCCTGATGTTGTATGAACATTATAGATCCAGTGACCTTAATCGAATTCACATAATTATGCTCAGGATAATTTCCACCTTAGCAGTCCCTGAAATAATTCTCTTACTTTCACCAGTCCCCAAGTGTAAAATGGTTAAAAACCACTGATAGTGATCACTGTTGCTCAAAATTTTAGTGAGCAATGAAATCACCCAGTGAGCTGCTTGAAAAAAGAAATAAACTTTATTTGTGATGAATTTCAAATTTACAGGACTACTGCAAAAATAGAACAGAGTTCCCTGTCCACAATTTCCCCTACTATCTAACATTAGGGGAAATCACAAGTTACTGAAACCCAGATATTCTAAAGAGAGTAAGTATGAGGTAGGGCCTCAATTTCCCAAAGACTGTATTCTAAAAATACACTTAAAATAGCACTGATACAGATTCTAGACTCCAAACCTGTTCTGTTCAATACAGCAGCCACTAGCCAAATGTGGCTACCAAGAATTTGATATGTGGCTAATCCAAACTGAGATGTGTGAAGTACACACAAGATTTCGAAAACTTAGTCTTAAAAAGAAAATGTAAAATATCTCATTAATAGTTTCATATTGATTACATGATAAAATGATAAAAACTTACTTGGGTTTTGTTTTTCTTTTTTTGTTTGTTATTTTACTTTTTAATTTTTATCATGGAACTACTTAAAACTTCAAAATTACACAGGTGACTGGCATTTATTTCTAACCAACAGCAGTGTACTATGTTCTGGGCAGAAGACCAACCATGGAGGGCTCCCACATACAGTGCTCCTCTCACTGACCACCAATGAGAGAGTTGCCCCTTCTGGAAGTGCTGCGGGAGCTGGATAACGGCCTTAGGGGGACGCCTGACCTGGGGGCTTGTTAGAGGTCAGGTGATTGATTCTTTTCCCCTCCTCCCACAAAAGCACTAAATTACCAATAGGGGAGAGGCACTTAAAAGAATTAGCAGTTCAGCCTGACCTGTGGTGGCGCAATGGATATAGCATCGACCTGGAAATGCTGAGGTCGCTGGTTTGAAATCCTGGCTTGCCTGGTCAAGGCACATATGGAAGTTGATGCTTCCAGCTCCTTCCCCCTTCTCTCTCTCTGTCTCTCCTCTCTCTCTCTCCTCTCTAAAATGAATAAATAAAAAATTTTTTAAAAAAAGAATTAGCAGTTCAGTTCAAAGAAAAAGCTGTATCAACAGCAAACTGAAACTGCAGAATTTTTAATAAGTCAATAACAGTAATAGGAAAATGGCTGAATCACTGCAAAGCCATCCACAAATGAGAATGTGGCACAATTAGACCAGTTAATAATTGAAAAAATGAAAAACCACAAAGATAGTGGCCCAATGGGTTCCTCAAAAGAGCAGGGTTTGAAGTACAATGATGCTACATGGTACCATTACACCTTTTTATATCTAATTCATTCCCCAAAATAGTGCATATTTGCAATGTTTGCAACACAAAACTAAAATTGTTATAAAAGTCCAATTTCACTTTTCTCTCTATTTATAATAAAATTATAATACCTGTTTTAGGCAGATTCACCTTAAGCTGATTTTTCCTAGTACCAAAT
Source organism: Saccopteryx bilineata (assembly GCF_036850765.1). Classification (NCBI taxonomy): domain Eukaryota; kingdom Metazoa; phylum Chordata; class Mammalia; order Chiroptera; family Emballonuridae; genus Saccopteryx; species Saccopteryx bilineata. The sequence goes on from NC_089494.1 coordinate 136,138,160, forward strand.
TTTCTCAGATAAGCAAAACATTAGTACTATCAGTTAATAATTTTACACATGCCATATTCACTCTTAGTTAAAATTTTTTAGCCTTTTATTCTCAAAAATGTCAACAGCATCAATTAAAGTACTTAAATTTGTAAAGCCCAGTTTCTAAGACCATTTACAAAAAGCTCTAAGCAGTTATTTTCTAATTAATGTTAGTGCCCTGGCCAAGCAGTAGAGCGTCGGCCTAGCGTGCGGAGGACCGGGGTTCGATTCCCGGCCAGGGCACACAGGAGAAGCGCCCATTTACTTCTCCACCCCTCCGCGGCGCTTTCCTCTCTGTCTCTCTCTTCCCCTCCCGCAGCCAAGGCTCCATTGGAGCAAAGATGGCCCGGGCGCTGGGGATGGCTCTGTGGCCTCTGCCTCAGGCGCTAGAGTGGCTCTGGTCGCAACATGGCGACACCCAGGATGGGCAGATTATCGCCCCCTGGTGGGCAGAGCGTTGCCCCATAGTGGGCGTGCCAGGTGGATCCCGGTCGGGCGCATGCGGGAATCTGTCTGACTGTCTCTCCCTGTTTCCAGCTTCAGGGAAAAAAAAAAAAATGTTAGAAAAGCCACATGATCAACTACAAATTATATGCTGTTTTTCTACAGGATTTACATACATGCACATGTGTGTCACAACAACCAGTGTAGTAAGTTAAAAAATGTATGAAGTTATGTAAATAGTGACCATACACGAACTGATGAATACAGATGACACTGAGAATCAGTGAGCTAGCAATCTTCTTCAACTCCTATGACTGATAAAATACAAAGAGACCTATCAACAAAGGCTGGAGCATATACTTACACACATAACACACACCCACAGTATGTTACATTTTTTCACCACTGAGGAACACCGCCACAGCAACGGAGCTACGTGGAACTATGGGACACGCCTACATGCCCAGCCTGTCTGGCTCTTGAGGTTCGGCGGCTCCTGGTCAAGTCTTCTCAGCCTGCTCTTAGGCACTGCTCCGGGCTCCCTAATTCCTGCTCTAAAACGTCTTCAGGAGCATTTTTAGAACAAAGAGAAAGAAAAATACTGACAACAGCCAGGCCAGAAAAGGTAGAGAAAGATGACCATTCTTTAATACACCTTCCTGTAGATCAGATAAGGAGCACTGGACACGGACAACTACATATCCAGGCAACCATTTTCCAACTTTTAAGTATGAAAGAGATCTGGCTGGGGACTATATACTTTTTAACAACCTCTCATTGTAACACCCAGTCTGCAAGTTCTCACCTTAGAAATGGGCGGGATAATCTGAACCAGAACCCAAGTGACTCCTCATTCCACGCTCCTTTCTCATTACCTCCCTTCAGTAATACATAAATGGTCAATAACATCTACATCCACGTCATTCTTAACCATAAAGCAATGCAAGTGTGAACAGCCTTTACCCACAACAAACCCTTCACATTAGAACTTCCATAAAGTCAGGCTGTAAACATTTTGCCTTTCTGGCCTTTACAAAAGCATATAAAACCGCTGCAGAAACCAGAGGCAACATCACAGGCCTCGAACCGAAGGCATGCCTATTTCTCGCACCATGACCTGTGGGCATGTCTTCTCAGGGGTCGGCAGCAACCTCAGACACAACACACCCAGGGTCAGTGACTGTCGTGGAAAACACCCGAGTTCCCTAAGACGGGAGGAGGGCGGCGGCTTGGACAAGGACGGTTTCAATTCAAGGACTTGGAGGAGACTGCCCCCAGGAAAGTGGGGGAGAGCAGACACCCACTGCGCAGGGGCGGCGCCTCCAGACCCAGAGCGGCCAGTGCCCGGGTTCCGGCCCACAGTCCCGCGTAGGGGCCCGGGGGCTCCCCGGTGGACGGAGGTTCAACACCTGCAGCAGGCAGGGGGCCGCACCCAACGGCAGGAGGCCGGGCGGGCGGGCGGACCAGGCAGCCTGTAACACTCACACCACACTCACTCACACACTCACACACTCACACACACACACACACAACACACAACACGCCCAGACACCAGGCGCACACGCACCACACAGACACACGCACAAACCCCACACACACCCTCCCTCCCGGGGCGGGGCGGGCACTGCCCTCACACAGGAAGTCAGGAAACCCGGGGGGCAGTAGCGCCACAACCTCCAGCCATTTAAACCCTGTCGCCCACGTCAGCCCCGGGCGGGCTGCAGCGCCTCCAACGCCCGCGCCCGGCCAAGCCCTCGGCCCCACCTCGCGCACCTGGGCACCGACGCCCCTCCCGCACACACCCTCCCCAACTCCGTCGCCCTCAGCGGGCGCAGCCCCGGCGCCCGAGCGCCTTTGTGCAGCGCCCCGCTAATCGCCCGTCGTCCACAAGACCCGCGCCCATTTCCTTACCGAAGGCCCGGCGGACTCACAAGGGCAGCACCCCCTTCACCTAGCACCGAGCCGGGGATGCCGAAGCGACAGGAGGGCGCTCACTCCTCAGCGGCCGCCTCCGGCCGGTTCCTGCGGGCGAGTCTCCACAGGAGGGTAAGTTCCAGGGCACGTCGGAGCGCGCCGGCGCGGGGGCGGGGCGGCGGCTCACGTGATGCGGGGGCGGGGCTCAGGCCACGTGACGGCGGGGCAGCGCGGGGTGAGTCGGCCTTTGCTGATCCGGGAGAGGGCGGGAGAGCAGAGGGAACTGCGGTGAGGGCGCTGCTGATTTAGTGGGTGTGAGCACTTGGTAAACACGGAGGGGGAAGCGCTGAGAAAACGCTCAGTGGGAAATGAGGAAAGGCCGAGCGGGAAACGGACCCAGCTCTGGGGAGGCAGAATTGAAGCCCCAGCTGAGATAGTGGGGCGGTGGCCCCCGGCCCTCCCGTCCTCTGCCCCCTGGCCTATTGGGAGCTGCTGCTGGGCTAGGTTAGGCTTCTGGCCCGAAATCCCGGGGAGACTCAGAAATAAGTGTCATGTGCTACCTCAGTGCGTTGAAATGGAACTCTGGAGACTCTTAAGTCCACTACCCGGCCCATGCGGAGCCGTCATTTGCCGGAACCACTGGAGCAAGGGTGCGGGGCCAGCTGTGCTCACTCAGGGCCACTGGAGGCCCCTGGGTACCCAGGCCAGGCCCTAGGGTCAGGTGCTTCAGAGCAGCACGACCACTCTTTCAGCATTTAGCCATCCACGGGTCTGCCGTTTACGGTTCCCTCCTATGGGCCACGGTGACATTGCCCAAAGTCATCCCAGTATGCAGTGTGGCAGCCCAAAAGTCAAAGGCATTAAAGGCTTTTCATGGTGATCCTGCGGCAGAGTTCTGCTGGACTGGAAATCTAGAAAAGGACCTGGCTTCTGCCATTGTCACTCCACCCTTCTCGACCTCAGCTATCAAAGAAACTTGTTGATTGAACTCAAAGGCTCTTTTTTCTGGTTCTAAAATTCAATGACTGACTGAAAACATAACTGATAAGTATTAGGATTTCAGAAACCACCCATGTAGTAACCAGTTGTTGATTGTGGCTGTTAAGATGCCAGGATGAAATTTTAATAATGGGGGTGGTGGGCAGCCAAAACATGAATCAAGAGCCACTCCCCACAATTAGCTCTTTTCTGTTCTTCACCTCATACTTGAAGATGGCACTGTGTCTGGCTTTCTTATCACAAAGTTGAACTCCCAATTGCTCTTTAAAGGCTGCAAGGAACCCACTAGAATATTGGCAAGACTTGAAGAGCTGTAGTTTACGACCCTCTTTTAAAATTGAATCTAATGGAGGGCTAAGGTTTTAAAATTCTCCTTCTTCAAAGGAAAAATACTTAAAATGAGCCTGACACCATACTGTCTCTTTCTTGTACTTGTTACCACCCTTTCCAGGGTACCAGTGGTCTTTTCTGTCTCCCTCAGTTTCTAACTCGTTGCCTTTTCTGTTCCCTCAGTATGTTCAGCATACCCACTATTGCTGCTGTATGCTTCTGAAACTATTTCTTGTTGAATTCCCTTGTGATCTGTTTATAGAATCAAAACAAGGACAGACTGCAAAAGGGAAACTGTGCCTTGATGGGAATGTACTGATAACCTTATCTTGCCTACTCTAAACCTGAATTGGATATCCTTGGTTTCAGCAACAGTCTACATGTACTTGCTGATCTGCCAGTAACTCCACTTCCTATTTCACAACCTAATCTCAGATGATACCACAATTTGCTGATCACTACCCACAGCAGATGGAGTCAGATAAAAAGATCTCATCCAAGTGTGGTTTTAAAAGGACCTGATGGAGAGCTGTGAAATCATAATGCAACAGTGACTCTAGTTAGATTTTTGTTGTTGTTGTTGTTGTTTGTATTTTTCTGAAGTTGGAAACGGGAGGCAGTCAGACAGACTCCTGCATGCGCCCGACCGGGATCCACCCAGCATGCCCACCAGGGGGCGATGCTCTGCCCATCTGGGGCGTTGCTCTGTCGCAACCAGAGGCCATGGAGCCATCCTCAGTGCCCGGGCCAACTTTGCTCCATTGAAGCCTTGGCTGCAGGAGGGGAAGAGAGAGACAGAGAGGAAGGAGAAGGGGAAGGGTGGAGAAGCAGATGGGCGCTTCTCCTGTGTGCCCTGGCCGGGAATCGAACCCGGGACTCCTGCATGCCAAACCGATGCTCTACCACTGAGCCAACCGGCCAGGGCCTCTAGTTAGTTTTTAAATAACAGTGATAGCATATGGGCCCCTGTGCTCAGAATCTCAGCAGTTTGTGTTCAGGATATTGACATTTAATTGGCTTCTTATGAAGTAGCATAGAGTTCCAAAGTGTAGAATTCAAATATAAGCTCCAGCCTGGCCTGTGGTGGCACAGTGGATAAAAGCGTCAACCTGGAAATGCTGAGGTCGCTGGTTCAAAACCCTGGGCTTGCCTGGTCAAGGCACATATGGGAGTTGATGCTTCCTGCTCCTCCCCCCTTCTCTCTCTCTGTCTCTTTTTCTCCTCTCTTCAAAATGAATAAATAAAATCTAAAAAAAAACAAAAAACAAAAAAAATCAAATATAAGCTCCAGAAAGGAAGAGATTTTGAATTTGTGTGTGTGTGGTTGATTACATATCTCCCAAGTTCCTAAAAGCACTTGGCATGTACAATAAATTTCTGTTGAATGTGTTTTTGAGGGAAAATGTAGTCTGTAAATTGCTGGATAAGCTTATCCTGCCTTCCTTTTCATTCTTTAATAGGTAACCCATTTTTCTTTGTTCATTTCTAAATGAAAAAGCATAAAATTATATCTGGCATCACGGCTTTGGCTACACTATAAAAAAACAGTAATTTGGCAGTAGCTATCAAATTTTCAAATGTATGTGTACTCTAAACAAAACCTCGAATTTCACTTCTAAAAAATGATGAGGTACTTCTTGTATTGCTGAAAACAGCAAATTATTGGGAACAACCTAAATATCCATCAACAGGACACTAGTTAAATTATGATATATCAGCCCTGGCTGGTTGGCTCAGCAGTAGAGCATCAGCCCAGCGTGTAGGAGTCCTGGGTTCGATTCCCTGTCAGGGCATACAGGAGAAGTCACCATCTGCTTCTCGACCCTCCCATCCTCTCCTGCAGCCATGCCTTGGATGGTTCAAGCAAGTTGGTCCCGGATGCTGAGGATGGTTCCATGACCTTGCCTCAGGCACTAAGATAGCTCAGTTGCGGAGTAACAGAGCAGTGGCCCCAAATAGGCAGAACATTGCCTGGTAGGGGGCTTGCCAGGTGGATCCCAGCTGGACGCATTTGGGAATCTGTCTTCACATAATAATAATAAAAAATTATGATATACTTATACTTTTGAATATGTGCTATATAGCTGTTAACAAAAAAGACAAATTTTACTATGTATAATATTAATATTACCAAGATTTTTTTGTTAAATGAGAAATAAGAAGAAAAATGGTGCCAAATAATGTATTGGCTTATATATGCATTAAACTAGGATAAACTAACTGTTGAGGTATGAGAAATCAGTGGATGGAAGACATAGGAAACTTTTCACTGTATTCATATTTAAACTTTTTATATCCAAGCCATGAGAATGATTTACCTCTCCTCTTTTGATGGCTGCATCTGGCTCACAGACAAATCTTTAATAAAAAAAATTTTTTTAAAACGTTAAAAATATAAAACATTCTCATGTATTACAATCCATTCATTTCCTACCGCTCATGTTCATGGTTGCACTCACAGCTGTCCTCCGGGACAACACCAAATTTTTATTGGATAATGCATAACGTACACAGGTCGTTGTATGGCTCTCACGAAATTGCATTTTAAAATATGTGGCGTTCATGGCTCTCTCAGCCAAAAAGGTTCCTGACCCCTGGCCTAACACAAGAAAATTTGTAATTGGCCTTACAATTTAAGCTATATAATTAGCTAATTAATAATTCAGATATCTTTTAATTGATAATTTGTTTTGCTTATACCCTTTAAATTAAATATGCATTCATTTCAGTTTTATATATAACTCAAACATAAATATATTCACTATGGAAATGACCCTCAAATTAGTAAAATCAATAATCAGTAATTCATTAGCCTAGTTACACTGCATGAAAAACTGTATTTGCCACAATTAGGCAGCAGTGCAAAGTTTCCATGTGAAACACAGGTAAGACAGAAATAATATTTCTTGATTTAAAAATAAAGATACTTCCCTAACTTTGGAAATAAGGCAAGGTGATCTGCTTTCACCATTTCTAGTCAACATTGTACTGGTGGTTTTACCAGGTATCCAGCAACAAGTAAATCTGTAGATAAACTTTATGTAAATTTTAAGTAAAAAGATAAGTTATATCTTAATATGGTAATCTATCTAGTTAAGAAAAAAAAGACATTACCAATTTTTAAGTCAACTTTGCATAGTAACTGACAATCTTTAAGGATTAAAATTACTGAGATTTTGGAAGGGAAAAAAATTCAACTTCCAGGGAACACTATACTACAGCTGTTGGTATTATCATGATAGCATTTAGGTAGTTGTCATGGCAATCATAATGCAATCTTTCATTAATGTCTTGAAACACCCAGGAAGCAAGAATAGTTCATCAGGAGGCATGCTGCTGTCATGTGCTTCAGGAAAATACCAATGCTCTCATTCAGTGTTGTATAGGCATCATCAAATGAGATGTAAAGTGCAGCCACTATGTGATCTGTGACATTTAAAGAGCAAGGTGTTGGCTTCATTAAATATTCCTGTAAGTCGATTTTCATTGATTTTGATACAAATTTTTACTTTATGCTATTGTGCAGCCTTTATTTCTCTTTTTTGTCTTCTAGGCAATCTACAATATATTCTTCACTTTCATCTTTTGGATGCAGGGTCAAAGAGAAAGTAAAACACTTCTTTTGCCACCTTACCAGTTTTGTTTGAAAGCAAGAGAAGAGATTGAAATTAATGGCTAATTGGCTAAAACGAGATCACTTTTGTCTTCATTTTCTGCTATAATATCACACAGAATCTAAAATTGTCAGAACTACCAAATTCAAGTCTAAGTTGTGGTTTAAGCTCCTGTGCTCTTTGCATATTGTACAAAATCCGTAAAATCAGAATAAACTGTCTAATGATCTGAAACATGGAGTATTCGCAGTGTGCTAAGTTCAAAGATTTATTTTAATAAAAGGAATTAAAATAAGCAACAGGCAAATAATACAGCTACTCTAAAAACTCACCAAAAAACTTCTTGCCCTGTTGTAGAACCTTCTTACCATTTTTTTCTGTTTAACTTATTTTTTGCCAAATTTCATTGGTAGTATGTGTGTCTATGTGTGGAATGAAAAAGAAGAGAATTTTTTCTATCTAAGTCTATATTAAATCCTACTTAGGTTAGGGAAAATATAAAAGAAAGCAAAAGTTCTTTAATAGTGAAAAAAGGTACGGAAGAAAAACCCTCTCCCCTTGATTTGGCAAAGTTAGTTTCAGCTTTGCTAACACCACTTATTATTTCATGTCTGAGTTCTTGACAATTTAAAAGTATCTACTAATAAAATTTCCAATAGCTTCACAAATATAGCAACTTGCTGCCTGTTTTCGCAGTCCTTGATAAAGAGGGTTCTCCAAGGTATTGATATCCAGTTTCTTTATTGCAACCCACAGTATTTCTGCAGAGAGTTTACACACACTTCCACTTAGCTGAAAATAAGGGTGTGTTCTCTAAAGTCACAAAGATTCCAGAGCCCTCTTCCTTAGTGGCTAACAAATTTATTTCTTCTCATATTAATCAATCTGTTGAAACGAGATTGCACACTCTCTGTCAAACTGGTTCCACTTCATTTTAGTGCCCTTCATTCTCCTGTGGGTTTGCAGCACCTCACCACCTGATAGAGAAAAGTATTGTGCTGCAAGTGGTATAAGCCTTCTGCTTTTGATTAAAACCTGCTCTCTGGTGCTTAACATTTTAGACATATAATGTTTTACATTTAAATAAATCCACATTTACCCTTGCCAGATAGCTTGGTTGGTTAGAGCATCATCCTGATGTGCAGAGTTTTCAGGTTCAATCCCCAGCCAGGGCACATACAGGAACAGATGGATGTTTCTGTCTCTCTCTCCTATCTTCTATCTCTAAAATCAATAAATAAAATTTTAAAAAATAAATTCACATTGTATATCAGAAAAATTTATGTGCCTATTTTAGTCTATTGAACAATTACTTTTACTATAAACAATTTTTTTTTAATTTTATTTATTTATTCATTTTAGAGAGGATGGGGGGTGATGGGAGAGAGAGAGAGAGAAAGGGGAGGAGCAGGAAGCATCAACTCCCATATGTGCCTTGACCAGGCAAGCCAGGGTTTTGAACTGGCCACCTCAGTGTTTCCAGGTTTACGCTTTATCCACTGTGCCACCACAGGTCAGGCTATAAACAAAATTTTTAATTCATAGACATAAAGGGGCCATTGGAAAGAGTTTCTATTAAAGGTGATAAGGAAATAAAACTGAATTCTTTACTTGATGGTTCTTAGTAACTCTCTACCTATAGGATAGAAGCAAGGGAGGCAGCGGAATGATTTCTTGAGGGCATTTAAGACTCCCAGATTAGCATTCTTGCTGTCGTTAATTAGTAGTATCATGTTGTACAAGCGTCGTATTAGATCAGGGGTCCCCAAACTTTTTACATAGGGGGCCAGTTCACTGTCCCTCTGGCCGTTGGAGGGCCGGACTATAAAAAAAACTATGAATAAATCCCTATGCACACTGCACATATCTTATTTTAAAGTAAAAAAACAAAACAGGAACAAATCCAATATTTAAAATAAAGAACAAGTAAATTTAAATCAACAAACTGACCAGTATTTCAATGAGAACTATGCTCCTCTCACTGACCACCAATGAAAGAGGCGCCCCTTCCAGAAGTGCGGTGGGGCCGGATAAATGGCCTCAGGGGGCCACAGTTTGGGGACCCCTTTATTAGATGATACCTCTCATAGCCTTCTTCCTCTATCGAATGAGAGTTGGCTTGTATGATTCTAAGATCCTATTCATTCCCAATATTCCTTGATTCTATTTATGACCTCAAGATATTTGACACAGGAAGTCATTTTTGGATTCTGAGTTATATTTTAAAATAATATTTACCACAATATAATGGTACTTAATGCTCTTCCTTTTAACCTCAAAACATTTTTTATTACCTAATCTTTAAAATATCCCTTGGATAAGAAGCAGAACTATTATAATCCATTTTTTAAATAGGGAGATAAAGGGAGGTTCCTTATTTGACCAAATGGAACAAAAACAGAGATCCATTCTTAGCCATTGCATCCTATTTAATGGTGTTGAGCCTCCCATTGCCAGTTATTTGAGCCTGAGTCTGGTTAGTCACCAGCTCAGCATGAGGCTAGTTCAGCTGGTCCACCAGCAAGACTACACTGAAGTCCCCTTCTGGCCCTAGCTCTAATTGTATCCATAAACAAAAGTAAACATGCAAGTGCCAGCCTTTCAATAAGTGGCTACAGAATAAAAGATGGCACTCTAAGGTCAATTAAATTAAGTCACATTTAAGTAAGTGATTTTAAAAGATGACCCTGGAATGGCAACATTTTGGGAACTAGCATGGCTTTGCGGTGACTCGTGCTGAGGTGTATTCCTGGTGTATCATATACAATGGATTGCTAGGTAAGTGGTCAAACATACTGAATGCAGTATTAAAATGAGTGCTGGGTTGAGTAAGGAACAGTGTCATTTTACATGGTAACACAAATCGTTTTCCTTGTTCAGCAGAGAGAAATATATATCACTTAGTTTTCTTACTCTTCTTGGTTGTCCCTTTGTGTTGCTACTCAAATGCTGTCTGGAATGATTTCAAGGAGAGGAATTCCACAGCACAGCATACCGAAGGCCTTCTCTGGGCTGTGCTTGTTAATCCTCTTGGTAATGGGGATAACAAAGACCCCAAGATATGAACAAATAACATAACTAAAGGATTCGCAAAAGAGGAAATTCACCCATTTAACATACAGTGGGAAATGGTTCCATTTCACTAGTCATCCAATGTATGTATTGAATAAATTAAAGCCCTAATGAAAGACTTTTAGCAAAGCGGTGGTGTTTTATGGTTCTAGGCAATGGCATCATTTGAAAGCTGCTGTCCTGCACGTTGCTTGTAGCACTGGAAACCCATTCAGCTGTTCAAAAGAAAATTGTCAGTAATGCAAATCAAAATTAAAGGATCAAAATCTTTTGTGATTTTTGAACGAGTAATTTCACTCTTGGGAACTCACATTCTAAGCCTAAATGTAGAAAATATTTTGTATATACTAACACATTTATCACAGAGCAATTTTAATACCAGAAAGGAGAAACTGAGTAAATGTCCAACAAAATGTCAAAGGATGGCTCATCCTTACCAAAACACAGTAAAGCAATTCAAGTTATTTTTTAAGGGTTTCTAATTCCAAAGGAAAACACATATGTTATCACGTAGTGTGAGAAATCAGTTTATACAAACCATGGACCAACCATGAACACAAAAACAGATTTTTTTATATATATATTTTTTGTATTTTTCTGAAGCTGGAAACGGGGAGAGACAGTCAGACAGACTCCCGCATGCGCCTGACCGGGATCCACCCGGCACGCTCACCAGGGGCGACGCTCTGCCCCTCCGGGGCGTCGCTCCGCCACAACCAGAGCCACTCTAGTGCCAGGGGCAGAGGTGAAGGAGCCATCCCCAGTGCCCGGGCCATCTTTGCTCCAATGGAGCCCCGGCTGTGGGAGGGGAAGAGAGAGACAGAGAGGAAGGAGAGGGGGTGGAGAAGCAAATGGGCGCTTCTCCTACGTGCCCTGGCCGGGAATCGAACCCGGGTCCCCCGCACACCAGGCCGACGCTCCACTGCTGAGCCAACCGGCCAGGGCCAAAAACAGATTTTTTTTAAGATGGAAAAAGAAAAACTTATCTCCTGAAAAAAAACCTTTGGAAGAAGTATACTACCAAAAAGGTTAATAATAGTTGTTTTCAGACTGAGATTTAAAATTCAAATCTCAGCCCTGTTCCGGGTGGCTCAGTTGCTTAGAGCATTATCCTGATACACCAAGGTTGCACTTCCATCTCCAGTCAGGGCACATACAAGCGTCAACAATGAGTGCAAGAATAACTGGAACAACAAATCATGTTTCTTTCCTGCTCTAAAATCAATCAATAAAAAAATTGTTTAAAGAAAATGCCTTTAAAATAATTTGAATCCATATCTCACAAGCTAGAACTTTTTTAAAATATTTAAGTGACCATATTGTTATTTTTCAAGAAGAAAGGAAAACAGTTTAAAAAGTGATAAAAGTAGGTACTATTAAGACTCATAAAGAACAGTATGGTCTCTGTTAGAGGAGTGTTCAGTATTTAGAAAAAAAACCCAGAGGAAAAAATGGCAGATATTTTGTGGGGGAAAAGTCCTTTCTCATAAAGTCTGTCAAGAATAGAATTGTACAGGAATTTTGGTCTATACCACGTTGTAAATTATTTGTATGCAATAGCATAACATTGCGTTGGATTTTTATGATAACACCTAAAATCAAAATCAAATAGGTATATCCAATTAAACAGATTTTGAAAGACCAATGAAAAGGTGTTAACAGGGTTCTTCAATAAGTCATGGTAGAGAAATGCCCTTCAGTTTTCAACCATGGTTCCTGATGATTCCTTTCCTCCTCTTTTTTCTTAAAATACTCTGAATTTGTGATTTCTGTTAGAACCATACAGTGTCTCTTTGCTGCTGAATTTGACTAATTCTACTTGAATGTCAACAACTTCTCTACTCTATGAGCTGTTCTTTAATATATGATTCTGAAAACAAAAAAATGTCACAAATGGAGCAACTTGTTTTAATCTTAAATTTTATCCTAATAAAGATGAATGATATGATCCTTTTATGATGGTGGATGTTAGCTCCCAGCATGCCAGATTTAGCAACCCATTATTTATCCTCTTCTCCCAGGAATCATTTTCCTACATGACCACATTGAGAGCTCACGCCTTGTGTACATTCCATTCATCCTGCTCACCCATTATGGATTATTGCCATCTGGTGGAAGAACAGGGTTGACTACCAGATGTTCGTTTTGAAATTTTCAGAGGTAAAATGAAGTGGTTTTCATCAGCAGAAAAGGTTTTTTTAAAGTACAGATTTCTTTTCTTTCATGCATAATCTGGGGTTCTAAAACAACAAACATTTCCCACTCCATCTCACTTGGGGGGAGTGTACTAGTTCAGCTGCTGAGTAGAGGAAAGAGTTGACCTTCCATAGTGATCACGCAAGAATAGTGTTTGTGAAAAAATTGGACCAGAGTCTTAAGAAACCCTATGACTATAAAACAAAACTGACAAACCAGAGCTAAAATGTCTCAGTTGCTTGTTTCTTCATCAGGGAAAAATGCAGTGTTAGATATTTTCCACTTACAAGTTCTGTCATAGCACACTTGAGTCATTGAGCAATTTTCAGGTATATTAGCGTATAAAATGCAATTCATGCCTGACCTGCAGTGGTGCAGTGGGTAAAAGCATCGACCTGGAACACTTAGGTCGCCAGTTCAAAACCCTGGGCTTCCCTAGACAAGGCACATATGGGAGTTGATGCTTTCTGCTCCTCCCCCCTTCTCTCTCTCTCTCTCCTCTCTCTAAAATGAATAAATAAAATCTAAAGTTAAAAAAATATTAAAAAATAAAATGCAATTTATTCATATTCAAAATTTATCAGAGTCTTTAAAGTGTCAGGATGAATAACATTCCAAAATAATGAGGAGTTTCTCTTTCCCAAATTGACATTAAATTTACTAACACTAATGCAATTGATAAGCCAACATTGTGGATTTGATCTAGGGCACACACAAGAATTAACCAATGAATGCATAAAGAAGTGGAATGACAAATCAATGTTTCTCTCTCCTTCCCCCTCTCCGTCTAAAATCAATAATTTTAAAAAAATCTAATTAAGCAAGATAGCAACCCTGAGCTCCTTAATATTGCCAACATTATAAAATATAGTAATAGAAAGGAGATTATTTCAGATAAGAGTGATTCTTGAATGGATTGTGATTCTAGAAAAAGAAATGAATAATTAGAGAAATTTGAATGTGAGCTTTATATTACCTAATATTATTGTAGCAGTATTAAATTTCTTAGGTGGGATGCTATTGGGGTTATATAAGAGAAAGTGATTTTCTTGGGAGATGCAAAATAAATGTTTAGCTATGAGATTTACTTCCAAATGGTTGATAAATGTATGTAGGGAGATAAAGCATATGTAGCAAAATATTAATTTGTGAATCTAGGTGAAGTACTATTTTTTTCATTATTTAAGTTTTTTCAAATTTTCCATAGGCTATACATTTTTCAAAATAAAAAGTTGGAAGGAAAAATATCCAAAACTGAAGAGAATAGTCTTTTTAAAAACTTTAAAGGAAGAGTGCTTCTTTGGTAGCACATAATACAAAAATGTTACTAATAAACAGTGGCTAACTAACTGAGTGTATTACTCCAATTATATAGGCCTGTTTTATTATTAGGTATCAGACTATGAATAAGGTCATTTTAGTAGAGCCAAAAAACATAAAGTAGTTTCTGCTTCCGGCCACGATAGAACAAGAATTGGATTTACCCTCCCACCTTAACTAAGAAATTGGAAAAATATATAAGACACAGGTTCACAGATTCTGGACATTGTTTCTTAAAGAAGAAAAGCAAATGAGGTGGGCCCTCCTGTTGTCCCAGCTTGCTGTCTGAAGTTTCCAGGCTATAGCTCAAGGAGGGGGACACACAAAAGTACCCAGTGGGTTTCCTTAATTGAGGAACCAGAACTGAACATGACAGAGTCTAGGCAAAGGGAGTTAGAATGTGCTGGGTGGAACGTTGGAGAGAAAACTGCACAGAAGGAGAGCTTCAGAGAGCCATGGAGGGCTCCGCTCAGCTCTTCAGCTGATTATCGACCAGCACATACCTGTGGGAAACTCCTTGAGACTAGAGAAAGACACAAGAAGAGAGGAGGCAGAATAATCCTCAGAGGTCAAACAGGGTTGGGAAGAGGATGTATTCCCACCAGCCAAAATGAAAACCTCATAACTATTAGACATGAAATACACTCAGTACTCAGAAGGGTATTGCCTCAGGTTAGGGCCCAAATAAGCTGTCAACTAAAGGCTGTTTTGATTTCCTCTCACAAAGGGTAAAAGTAAGCCTCAAAAGAATCAAATAGTGCCTGACCAGGCAATCACACAGTGGATAGAGCATCGGACTGGGACAGTGGAGGACCCAGGTTTGAAACCCAAAGGTCGCTGACTTGAGTGCAGGCTCATCAGGCTTGAGTGGGGGCTCTCCGGCTAGGGTGTGGGATTATAGACTTGACCCCATGGTCACTGGCTTGAGCAAGGGGGTCACTAGCTCTGCTGGAGCCCCCCCCCCCATCAAGGCACATATGAGAAAGCAATCAATGAACAACTAAGGAGACTAAGAAGTCACAATGAAAAATTGATTCTTTCTCATCTCTCTCCCTTCCTGCCTGCCTGTCCCTATCTGTCCTTCTCTCTATCTCTGTCATAAAAAATGGTTGCCAAAATGCTTACTTGCATCCCAGGTCAAAGCTCAAAAGATATTTATAGGGAAAAAAAGTAATGGAAAATTCACAAAATCTAGCATCTAAAAATTATAGCATAAAAAAAAAACAAAAACAAAAAAACAGGAGGCCCTGGCTGGTTGGCTCAGTGGATAGAGCGCCGGCCCCACTGCAAACCTACCAGGTTTGATCCAGGGTCAGGTCACACATGAGAAGCAACCATCTGCTTCTCTTCCCCTCCCTCTCCCCCTTCTCTCTCTTGGCCCCAGGTGCTAAAGATAGCTCTGTCAATCCAGGATCTGCCCCAAACTGGGTTGCCCAATGGATCCCAGTTGGGGTGCATGTGAGAGTGTTTCTCTCTTTCCCCCCTCCTCTCACTTGAAAACAAACAAACAAAAAAACACCTTAAATAGACAGAAATCTTCTCAGAAATAATGCAAACTAGAAAAGAATACAGCCATATCCTTAAAGCAATGAAAATTTAAAAAATAAGAACAGCCAACCTAGAATTCTTTTTTCTTTTTCTTTTTTAAAATGTTAAGGTCAGTTTATTAAGTTCAATAAGAAAAACTATCAGAAAACTACCTGAAAATTGTATTTTCTTAGAAAAAAAAGGAAAAATCAACACCTCTCAGCACAGCCACATATGCTGTGGCAATCAAGCCTCTCTGCAGACAGGGATAGTCCATTAGCCTGACAAGTCATCATCTGGCTCCACAGGATTGTAGCTGGACCATTGTCCTCATCCCCCAGCGACTTGTCATCTGGTTCCTGGAACAAAGGCTCATCAACTACCTCCACGTTGTTTCCAGCATCCTCCAAGAACTGGAAAGATGTCTCAAGATTATGACCTGTTTCAGATAGCTGTTTCTCACTTAATTTATTTTTTCCTGCTTGTTCTTCTTTCATTTGTTTCTTTTTAATTTCCAAGAATTCTGCATCAAATTTGGCTTTCGAACTGTGTTCTCAGTTGTAACCGGAGTGCCATGAAATAACTGCTTTTCAGCTTCTGCTTTTTGTTTGTTTGATTGTTTCTTCTTTCCACTTTTTATTTGTTCCACTATTTCTTTAATTTTTCTTGCATATCTGTCACTGAAGATCATCACCATACCAAGGTTTTCTTCTGCCTTTAATGCTAATAATTTTTAAATGCCTGACACATCATTATCTTGTAGACTTTCCTGGGAGAATATTTCACAAAGGGGGGTGCCATCTGGGTATTTCTCTCTGTATGTAAACTGAGGGCCATCTGGGCAGTTCCATCATTTTCTCCAGCCTCAGCTGTCACTGTAGTAATAGCAAAGCTGGGAGGACTGTCTGATGATACTGTCAAGGAATTACTGCAGATAGACTCCAGCTCCTCCAGCTTGTGCTACTCCTCGCTGTAATCTGCCATTGGGGCCCTAGCTGCTGCCCACGGAATGCCTGGACACCCAGGCGGGTGCTGCAGTGAGGCCTCAGCCAACTGGAACCACAGCCCAACATGAAGCAGACGGGGGCGGGGGCATTGGCCCAAGGTCCCCATCAGGGGGGCAGCAGCCTGTGCAGGCCTCTGATCGCTACCTAGTGTGGTAGAGTTCTTTACTTACTGAAGAGATCTTGCACAGCACTAGGTAAAATAAAGACATTCTGAGACCTGGAAATGCTGCCAGCTGACCAACACCTCAGGAAATGTGAAAGGACTTTGTTTTCTCCCTTTGGTATTTTTAGGCTGGTAGAACACCATTAACACTTGTGAAATTGATTTGCTAAATGACCATGGTACCAAATTGGCTTTGTAACAGGCATTTAAGGTGTTATTATTGCTTTTACTTTGGAAAACTTTTAGAAAAAAAGAATATTATATTCTCCTTTTTCATTTTTTTCATGTTACTTGCATGGGTCTTAAAGGACCTTCTATTTAAAGGAGTCCTCTGCCTGCTTTCAAGGGGTAGATTCTTAGAGAATTACCAGGCTGATGCACTGGTCTCTCTTCTTGGTCATTTCCACAGTCTACCTGTTCAGCACATAGCCATCATATCACTTACCTGTTTAAAACCAGCTATTATCATTCATTGTCTGTCTCCTTGACACGGTGTACAAGAACGTTCTTCATTATGCACTAACCTTGCTGTGACCTTCACCACCAAACTCTTTCCCTCATGAGGCACCCTGTGTTTCAGTAGCATCTGAAACTTGGCTCTTTGAGTATGTCTGTTCTTTCTGATTCAAAAACTCAGTCTTCCTTTAATTCCCAGCTCAAAATTCACTTTGTTATGTCTTCTTTTAATTGATTTTTCCTTATTTTATGTGCAGTGTGCAAATCACTTTTTAAAAAATTTTTGTTAATTTTAATTTATTGTGTTAACATGGATTCAAGTGTCCCACTGAATATAACTCCCTCACCCCCCACCCCTATGTCTCCCATTACACCCTCTTTGTCCCCCTCCCCACTTACCTCTGGGATTTGCTGTCCTGTTATCTGTATCTCTGTGTTATGTATATATAATTTCACTAATTCCTTCACCTTCTCTGATTCCCCTCCCCTTATCCCCCCTCCTTCTGACAGCTGTCCTTCTGCTCCCTGCAACCCCGCCTCTGCCTCTATTCCGTTCCTCAGTTCATGTTGTTCATTAGATTCCACATATAAGTGAGATCATATGATATTTGTCTTTCTCTGCCTGGCTTATTTCACTTAATAACCTCCAGGTCCATCCATGCCATCACAAAAGGTAAGATTTCTTTCTTTTTCACAGCTGTGTAGTATTCCATTGTGTATATGTACCACTGCTTTTTAATCCACTCGTCCACTGACGGACACCTGGGCTGTTTCCAGATCTTGGCTATTGTAAACAACGTTGCAATAAACACGGGAATGCATATCTTCTTTTGAATCAGTGATCTTGAATTTTTAGGACATATTCCTAAAAGTGGGATAGTTGGGTCAAAAGGCAGTTCTATTTATAATTTTTTTTTTTTGTATTTTTCTGAAGCTGGAAACGGGGAGAGACAGTCAGACAGACTCCCGCATGCGCGCGACCGGGATCCACCTGGCACGCCCACCAGGGGCGATGCTCTGCCCACCAGGGGGTGATGCTCTGCCCCTCCGGGGCATCGCTCTGCCACGACCAGAGCCACTCTAGCACCTGGGGCAGAGGCCAAGGAGCCATCCCCAGCGCCCGGGCCATCTTTGCTCCAATGGAGCCTTGGCTGCGGGAGGGGAAGAGAGAGACAGAGAGGAAGGAGGGGGTGGGGGTGGAGAAGCAAATGGGTGCTTCTCCTGTGTGCCCTGGCCGGGAATTGAACCCGGGTCTCCCGCACGCCAGGCCGATGCTCTACCGCTGAGACAACCGGCAAGGGCTATTTATAATTTTTTGAGGAATCTCCATACTGTTTTCCACAGTGGCTGCACCAGTCTGCATTCCCACCAGCAGTGCAGGAGGGTTCCCTTTCCTCTACATCCTCGCCAGCACTTATTGAGTGTTGTTTTGTTAATAAGCACCAGTCTGACTGGTGTGAAGTGGTATCTCATTGTAGTTTTACCATATCTTTCACTCCATAAGATGCACCTGACCATAAAACACACCTAGGGTTTGAAGGAGGAAAATAAGAAAAAAAATATTCTGAACCAAATAAAATATTTAATATACGATAAAATACCATATTTTTTGCTTCATAAGACTCAGGCATTTCTCCTCCACTTTTTTTGGGGGAAAGTGTCTTATGGAGCAAAAAATCTGGTAATTTGCATTTCTCTATATTTAGTGATATTGAACACTTTTTTTCAGAGACAGAGCGAGAGTCAGAGAGAGGGATAGATAGGGACAGACAGAAAGGAACACAGAGAGATGAGAAGCATCAATCATCAGTTTTTTGTTGCGACACCTTAGTTGTTCATTGATTGCTTTCTCATATGTGCCTTGACGGGGGGGGGGGGCTACAGCAGACCGAGTAACCCCTTGCTCAAGCCAGTGACCTTGGGTCCTAGCTGTGAGCTTTGCTCAAACCAGATGAGCCCATGCTCAAGCTGGTGACCTCGGGGTCTTGAACCTGGGACCTCCGCATCCTAGTCCAACGCTCGATCCACTGCGCCACCGCCTGGTCAGGCAATGTTGAACATTTTTTCATATGTGTATTGGCCATCTGTATATTCTCACTGAAGAAGTGTCTATGCAGTTCCTTTGCCCATTTTTAATTGGATTGTTTACCTTTCTGATGTTGAGTTTTAGAAGCCCTTAAAATATTCTAATGCAATGAACTCAAAATAGCCATGTTTTCAAAAATATAATATTATATCTGTTTAAGAATAATTGCTTGCTTGCAGAATTTCTGTGCAATGTTTGCAACTTGCTGTATTTTGGCAGGAATAACAAAGCCAAGTGTGGAAAACTTCTCTCAGACTGAATAGTGCACTTTTAACAATCCATCTTTAGGATCTAATTCCATATTAGCCTCGATGCTACAAAACAAAATGAATGACTTTTTAAGTTTCATGTTCTCACTCTTCTGACAGATGAAAACAATAGTGTTTACAACTTTTCTGTAAATATGAAGTCAATTCAAAGTAAATATATATTTTAAATTAAAATAAAAATAGAAATGTGAAAGAAGTCCTTCAGGCAGAGGAAGATTTCATCCACATGCAAATCAGGATGTACACCAAGGAGTAAAGAGAATAGGAAATGGTAAATATATGGGTAAACATTTTTAAATTTCTTGTTCATGTGTTTTACTCTTAAAGTGTAATAAAGAATGTTGGTGCTTATAAGTGCATATATAATGAATAACCATAATAGTGTAAAGATTGAGAAAAAAGGAATGTAGATAAGTTGTTATGATTCTTAAATTCACAGGAAATTCTGTTTGAAGGTAGAGTGTCATAATTTAAAGATGTATGATAATTTCTAAACCGTAATAAGAAACACTAATAATACAAAATATAGCTATGCCAATAAGCCAATAAAGAAGTTAAAATGGAAGGATAATAACATGGAAAAGGGAGTGAAGAACAGATGGAATAAATTTATAACAAACAGCAAGAAGGAAGTTTAAACCCAAAATAAGTTTAAAATTTCATTAGCTGTAAATGTTCTAAACAACCAAAATAAAAGGCAGCATTTAAAATATAAAACCTTTATATACAATTTAAATATAAAAACATAGTTTAAAAGTAAAATGATGAAAAAATAGTATTAACACTAATCACAAGAAATATGGAGTAACCATGTAAATGTCAGGCAAAATAAATTACAGAGCCAAGAATATTAATTGGAATAAAGAAGGTCATTTCATAATAAAAGGGTCAATAAATCACAAGGATATAAAACTCTAAATGTGATGTAGCTAATATCAGCGCTTCAAAATTCATGAAGCAAGAAAACTGACAGACAGCAAAGAGAAATAAATAGATCCACAACTTTAGTCCAACATCATGTAGATGGCAGTGTTCATCTCTCACTAATTGATAGAACAAGTAAATCAGTAAGAATAATGTACACTAGAACAACTTTCAACAAACTTAACCCAAGTTATAAACCAGTACACTGAACCATGGCCAAAAACACATGCTTTTAAAATAGCACAAGAAACATTTCTCAAGAGTTACTATAACATAGGCTGTGAAACAGATTTCAATAAATTCAAAATAATTCAAATCATACAAACATGGTTATTTTTTCTTTTTCTTTTTCTTTTTTTTTTTTTAGCAAGAGAGCGATACACAGGGACACACAGACAGGAAAGGAGAGAAATGAGAAGCATCAACTCATAGTTACAGCACCTTAGTTGTTCATTGATTGTTTTCTCATATGTGCCTTGACCAGGGGGGCTCCAGCCAGTGCATTTCTCATTTTAATTATAATGCGTCTTATTGTGGGCCTTTTGGCATTCATCTTTAATAGCACTCTCTGTGCTTCTTGAACTTGTGTGACTTTTTCTTCACTATGTTAGGGAAGTTCTCAGCTATAATATCTTTAAACAAGTTGTCTATCCCTTGTTTATTCTCTTCTCCTTCAGGAACCCCTATGATGTAGATGTTGTTTTGCTTGATGTTTCAGAGGGCTCTTAGACTTTCCTCAGCCTTCTTGTGACTCTTTTCTTTTTGATGCAGTGTTTCTGTGCTTATAATGTTTATCTTGTCCTCCAAATTGCTGATTCAATCCTCCATTTCATCTAACCTTTTGTTGATTCTTTCTAGCGCAGTCTTATAAGTAAGGAATACTTCAAAAATTTGTGTGTCATCTTGTTCAGGGACCATGCTAATCTTCTCTGTATCGTTCCCATTTTAGTACATGTGCTGCTTAAATTAACACTTCTGTGTATTTTTAGTTATGATATTTCTTTTCAGCCAGACTTCAAGTGGTTCTCAATGATGGTTGTTTTGAAGTTTAGTTGTAATTTTGATGGGAGCATGCTAGTATCATGTTTAACCACTTTGCCATCTTGATCTGAAGCCTCAGGGTTTGTCTTAATGAGTGTCTGAATCTACAACATTTTACAGTTGTGTTAAAGGGTTTAAGCTTAGATAATAAATCATTTGTTTTCAGTAAACACCTTTACAGCATTCAGAATTTCAGGTGACTATAGCTGCACATGCTAGGTCATAACAACAAATGTTCCTACTTAAAGGCACCATTGCTTGCCTTGGGAATAGAGTTACTGTACATTTCCCCAATTACTCAGGAATGTTTCAAGTCTCTGATAAGAGCAGTGTCCTTAGCAGTTCCATTAAGAAACTGGCATGGTCCTTATTATTTATTTATTTATTCATCCATTCATTTTGTGACAGAGACAGAGAGAGACAGAGAGAGGGAAAGATATGGACAGACAGACAGGAAGGGAGAGAGATGAGACGCCTCAATTCTTCATTGCGGCACCTTAGTTGTTCATTGATTGCTTTCTCATATGTGCCTTGACCAGGGGGCTACAGCAGACCAAGTAACCCCAGTGACCTTGGGCTCAAGCTGGTAAGTCTTACTCAAACTAGGTGAGTCCATGCTCCAGCTGGCAACTTCATGATTTCGAACCTGGGTCCTCTGCATCCCAGTCTGATGCTCTATTCACTGTGCCACTGCCTGGTCAGGCTCCTTATTATTTATTTTTAAAGTTTATTCATATTTTATTGCTTGTTCCTTATTAACACACAATGTACAGGTAAACAGTCAGTTGCTTAAGAGTTTTACCTGCCCAATGTATTTTAATGTAGCAGAGCAATGGTTAAGACCAGTGATTTTCAACCTTTTCATCTCATGGCACAAAAACTAATTAAAATTCTGTGGCACACCAAACAATGTTAAATTTTTTTGCCAATCTAACATAAAATAGATGTAATTTTGATTCATTTACACTGGACAACTATTGCTGGTTTTTTTATTTGACAATCTAAGGGAAGAGAGGTAAGTGCCTCTGATGGAATAGTCAGGTATCCCATGCTGTTCAAGTTCTTGTGGTGCACCAGTTGAAATGTGCTTCTTTAAACTTTTTGCTTGATTCTATAGTCATTGTCCTTTCTACTACTTGAAAATACCAGAGAAGAAGAATAATTTTATGCTTTTGCTTAATTAGGGGAAACAGGTAATTTATATTAAACAAAAATTTAAAAACTTATGTTGAATGTTTTCTTAGAAGAGGTGAGTATTAGGATTATTAAAACTAATCATCACTAAAATGAGCTCAGTAGAAACATTAATCCATGAATTCAGTTATATAGCACTTATTATAATGGTTTGTCTCTGTGATTTTTACACATATACAATCTTTCTCAAACTCATTAGCAGGATGCTTACTGGAGCGGTAATGGAGAGGAAAAACATAAAGCCAAGTGCAAAAAGAACAAAGTCTTTATAGATTAACAGAAAATTTAAATTTGAACTCTGCTCTTTTGGTGAGAGCTTCAATTATTTTAAGATATGACATGTGAAGCTGAAAATTAATGTGTGTGTGTGTATATATATATTACATTACAATTATATAAGTTAAAGTAACTTTTTTTAAAGGATCAGGCTGTCTCTGATAATAATACATATGCTTTAAACAAATTATTTTAAAATGTAAACCATCACAGGCCCTGGCCAGTTGGCTCAGTGGTAGAGCGTCGGCCTGGCATGCAGGAGTGCCGGGTTTGATTCCTGGCCAGGGCACACAGTGATGAGCATCGCACCATCCTGCCTTCTCCACTCCTCCACCCTCTCCTTCCTCTCTGTCTCATCTCTTCCCCGTCCTGGCAATGCCCGGGGCATCACATTGTGGAGCAAGAGGTTTGGTCCGGGCACTGGGGATGGCTCCGTGGCCTCTGCCTCAGGCACTAGAATGGCTCTGGATGCAACAGAGCGACACCCCAGATGGGCAGAGCGTCGCCCCTGGTGTGCATGCCGGGTGGATCCCGGTCGGGCGCATGCGGGAGTCTGTCTGACTGCCTCCCTGTTCCAGCTTCAGAAAAATAAAAAATAAAAATAAAAATAAAAATAAATAAAATGTAAACCATCACATATTTTTTTCTTTTTTTGCGAGACAGAAAGAGGTATAGATAGGGACAGACAGGCAGGAATGGAGAGAGCCAAGAAGTATCAATTCTTTGTTGCAGTACCTTAGTTGTTAATTGGCTGCCCTCATATGTACCCTGACCAGGGGGCCTCAGCCAAGATAGTGACCCCTTGCTCAAGCCAGTGACCTTGGGCTCAACCCAGTGACCTTGGGTTTCAAGCCACCAACCTTGGGCTTCAAGCCCGAGACCATGGGATCATGCCGACAATCGCATACCCAAGCCAGAGATCCTGCACTCAAGCTGGTAAGCCCGGCTCAAGCCAGTGACCTGGGGGCCTCAAACTTGGGTCTTTTGCGACCCAGGCTGATGCTGTATCCACTGCATCACTGCCTGGTCAGGCCATCATGGGTTTTATTATAACTGAACGAGCTGTTAAAATTGCTACAGTGTATCATGCCTAAGCTTTCAGTACTGTACAATATGTATGTAGGATGGTGGGCAAGGGGAAAGGTCACGTGAGACACCAGACCCGGGAACTTGGCTAGAACCACCCACATCCATACGCGCCAAAAGAAACTTCCCAGGAGCCCTTTGGAAAAAAGAGACTGTCAGCCAGTGAGATTTCACCACATTACATTAGCTCGACCACCCTAGAGACCCTTTAAATATCCCCCATGTGGGTAACCCTCTGAGAATTCCCTGGCCTCTGTCCCCAGGACTAGGGAACCTCGTCAGGCAGGAAGCACTGTACTCAATAAAGCCTTTTATTATTCCACACTTTGTGGCTCCGGCCCCTTCCTTCTTCCTCGGTGGGGAAAAATACCTTACATTTGGTGCTGAAACCCAGGAGGAGTCAGAAATCCACAAGGACTGCTCCTCTTCCCTTTCCCTCAGAGAAAGAACCAGGACCTCCAACCTTCCACCCACTTCGGCACACGGTGCGGTAAGTCCCCTGCCTCCAGCCTCCTCTCAGTTCTTTCCGCTGAGACTCCCTGTTCGAAACTGCAGCTGCATCAGGGACCTCTTTCCATTCCAAGTGCGTATGTGCCCGACCGTCCCGAGTACATCTACTTTACCTTATTCATCGGTGGCCAGAGCTTGAGTTGCGGGATGCCAATGCTCAACTCTGACCACTCCGAGGACTGAGGGCAGCCATGGGTGCTCAGGAATCTAAATCTAATCCAAAAACACCCCTGGAGTGCCTTATCTGAAATCTCTCTCTCCCTAAAGAAGAAGAAACTATTCTTCTTCTTTGCTGTGGCCAGGCCACAGAACCCACTGGATAATCGAACCAGGTAGCTTCGATGTTAACTAAGGGACTTTCGATGTTAACACCCTCACCAATTTAACTGTTGCCAAAAGAACTGGGAACTGGTTGGAGATCCCTTACATTCAGGGCTTCTAGTTATTCGCGCTCCCGTCCTAATCTCTGTGCCACCTGCTACATGGCGCAGGCCCTTTTTTAGGCCAGAGAAACATCACCTAAACCAGGGGTCTCAAACTCAACTCAGCATGTGGGCCGCAGAGCAAGATCACAGCCGTTGGCAGGCCGCACTAGGTCTACAAAAGGCAACTGTTACGCAACACTTTTCTCACTGCAGTTGAAAACAAAAAAAAATCAGTACAACAAGCACAATCATACATGCAGTTTACTCAGTGTCACAAAACGACCAGAAACTGTAGTTCGCATCACAACTGCTGTTACTAAAGCTAATATCTAGCTAGGATGCTAGAGAAATGAAAAATACAAGTAGGCCCCTAGGCTTACTTAATTTTATCCAAAATATTTTGAACTTCGTGGATTAGTCTGCTGGCCGCACAAAAAAGGTGGGAAAGGCTTAATCCCAAAACCAAGCCCCAGGCTACAAGGATTCTCAACACACATTAATATCACCTGGGCGACGGCCTCACGTGGGCAGTGCCATTTTTAACAAAGTGAGCATAATACATTTTATCTGCCCAACATGGCTGAATATTTCCACCCATCTTTTATTAATTTTGATGTGTTCATTTTTCCATTGTATTAATTTTTCAAAATTTAAATATACATTCAGTCTTCTAATTTTTTCATGGAGACAATTGTCGTCTATTTTGATGTCTGGCATTTCTTTAGAGAAAAACTCAAGATGAGATTCAATATCTGTCCAATATACTTGCAGTGAAGTATAAAAACACCATTGAAAACTATTATTTCTCGTGATGTTTGTTTCAGACCATTCTTCAATATATTGAAAACATGTCTGGTAAATATTCTGCACTTCTTTGATAACGTTTTCTGTTATGCCCGGATTTGATTCCTCTAAGTCTGACAATTTTCTTTTTATAATTAAAGGAAAAAATTTTTCTTCAAAATGAGATTTATATTGAAGGATAAAGTCATTCAAAATAAAAATAATTTCTGTAGCTGAAATGTGTTCACCTTCAATCTTTTGAATCGTTCTGTGAAAAATAGATGCTTGATTATGTACAAAATACATTAATATCTCAGATATTTTATTATTGCAAAACAATTCCAGAATTTTAGGACATTTGTCTAAACATTTGGATTCTCTGACCTCCCCCCACACCTATAAGGAAGCAAGTGAATACTAGCCAGGTGCAGAAAGAGAAAGATTAAATTAAACCTTTTCTTATATTGATGGCCATTTACAGGCATTTGTCCCCATGGAAGCTAGCCCTCTCCTCCTGAAAGTGTGAAGTTTATACATATATAAACTTCAGATATATATATATATATATACATATATATATATATCTGAACAAAGGAATGGCAGGTGAACACTAGGCTCAAATACTTGTAGAACATGCTCTATAGCAGGTGTTAGGCAAGCCATCTAACTTTTGAATATCCTAAAAGTTTTTGTATTCAATATTGGCTTTTTCACAAAATTGTTTTAAAGTAGCAACATGAATAGTAAAATGACTAAAATGCAAATAAATTGTAGTTATGTTATAAAGTACTGCACCCCAGATTCTGAAAGGTACCATACTTCATTTCATCAAGTTCACGTAGTGACACCCAGTTCAGATGAATTTGGAAAAGATTTATTGAAGGAGGAAATTTATTAAATATGCCAACCGCATATAGTTTACACAGGGCAACAATCCTAAATCATGTGTCTGATTATTATTCTAGGGGCTGGTTATATATCCTTAATTATACATGGGAGGAGAAAAAGCCTGACATCACGGCATAAGCTTATAACCATTGTTTTCACCTATACAGGTTTGGGAAAAGAATGAAGGGGAAGTGGGACACAATTTATTAGCAAGTTTATAACATTTGTCTATAGCAGGGGTAGTCAACCTTTTTATACCTACCACCCACTTTTATATCTCTGTTAGTAACAAAATTTTCTTTCCTCTTTTTTTTTTATAATATCAGACATTCTTTTTAAAAAATTTTTTTAAGACTTTATTAAATTTTTAGAGAGGAGAAAGAAAAAGGCAGGGGGAGAGAGAGAGAGAGAGAGAGAGAGAGAGAGAGAGAGAGAGACAGACAGACAAGGGGGACAAGCAGGAAGCATGAACTCCCATATGTGCCCTGACCCGGCAAGCCCAGGGTTTCAAACCGGCAACCTCAGTGTTCCAGGTCGACACTTGATCCCACTGCGCCACCACAGGTCAGGTGAGTAGTAAAATTTTCTAACCGCCCATCAGTTCCACAGTAATGGTGATTTATAAAGTAGGGAAGTAACTTTACTTTATAAAATTAATAAAGCAGAGTTACAGCAAGTTAAAGCATATAATAATAATTACTTACCAAGTACTTTATGTTAGATTTTCGCTGTTTGGCAGAATAAATCTTTATAAAACAACTTACTATAGTTAAATCTATCTTTTTATTTATACTTTGATTGCTCCGCTACCGCCCACCATGAAAGCTAGAATGTCCACTAGTGGGCAGTAGGGACCAGGTTGACTACCACTGGTCTATAGGATTCATAAAAAGACATTTCTACACATTAAAACTTACAAAGTAACACAATAGCAAAAATGTTACTCTACATACTAAAAGGTATTCCTATATTTTCTAGTGTTCACCTGCCATTCCTTTGTTCAGATATATATATACATTAACTACATGCTTTCAGGAGGAGAGGGGTTCAGTAGTTTCCATGGGGACAAATGCCTGTAAATGGCCCATCAATATAAGAAAAGGTTTAATTTAATCTTTCTCTTTCTGCACCTGGCTAGTATTCACTTGCTTCCTTATAGGTGTGGGGGGAGGTCAGAGAATCCAACTCTCCTTCCCTCTGCATTTCAATACAATGCCATCGGCCATCACGGTTTTGATGCTAAACACACAAGTACAAAGATCATTTATAAAATCTCTCCGCATGCCTAGCCCAAATTAATAAAATGTTCTTTAAGCTTCCTAAAATATTAATATTAATTCTGTAACTTTCAGTACCTTACAACAGTTATTATTACTTCTCCATCAATTGTCATGGCATATGATGCTGTGTTAATTGCATTTGATAAAATATGTGCATTGCAACCTATGCTTAGTATTTTCTTTTGGAGTAACTCTTGTAATTTTACATACACATTATTCACCCCTTTGCGTCTTTGCCCATCAAATTTTGTATTTGTATTATCAGCCGTTAGTGCAACAACTTTGGATTTCAAATTGTTTTCATTTATTACTCTGTATAGATGGTTTGACAAAATTCAGAAGTTTTGCCCTCAATGAATTCTAAATTTGAAATTTTTACTTGAATGCCCTTGGTAACATTAAAATATCTTACTATTATTGGATACAATTAATTTCATTATGATTTGATGCATCAGATAAAACTGTTACAAATGCTGCAGTTTCCAAGTCCTCTATAAGTATTTTGTCACACAGTAATTTTTAAATACTAATTTCAAAATAGCCTTGTATTTTGTCCTGGCACATGAAAATTTTGCATTGTTTTTCAATAATTTAGTTGCATAATCCATACTACGAAAACTTTGATTGTGAATTATGGTATGAAATGCAAATGTTCCCTCCATTGCAGCCAACTGTTTTTAATCTTCAGAATAATTTAAAGTTTTACAAAAACTTGGTACTTTACAACTGGAAGCTGAAGCATCTAATGATTGCTTTTGTTTGTTGGTGGTCAAGTGTTTCGTTATCACAGCTCTGCCCCCAACTGCAATGCAAAATTCTCTGCTGCAAATATTCTAGAAAACAATGGTATCTTTCTTTGATATGAGGAATGGAAATTCCTTTTTTCAATTTATCGTTGAAATGGCATTTTCTCTTTTTTTTTTTTTTTTTTCACCCTTAAATGAAATTTAAAATTAAAAATAAAATATAGAGCTACATGAACAATGCAAATACATTAGGAACTGAAAATGTTACATCATAGTAGGCAAATTTTTTGGAAAGTAAATTAATAAAATGAAATATCAAACAAAACCACTAATATGGAGTGATATTCGGGTGTATTTATCATTTTCCTTTTTTTTATTGTATTTATTTTTAATGGGGTGACATCAGTAAATCAAGATACATATATTCAAAGATAACATGTCCAGGTTGTCTTAAAGTTCAATTATGTTGCATACCCATCACCCAAAGTCAGATTGTCCAGTCACCCTCTATCTAGTTCTCTTTGTGCCCCTCCCCTCCCCCTTCCCTCTCCCTCTCCCCCCTCCCCCCGTAACCACCACACTCTTATCAATGTCTCTTGGTCTCACTTTTATGTCCCATCTACGTATGGAAAAATGCAGTTCCTGGTTTTTTCTGATTTACTTATTTCACTCCGTATAATGTTGTAAAGATCCCACCATTTTGCTATAAATGATCCGATGTCATCATTTCTTATGGCTGAATAGTATTCCACAGTGTATATGTGCCACATCTTCTTTATCCAGTCATCTATTGATGGGCTTTTTGGTTGTTTCCATGTCCTGGCCACTGTGAACAATGCTGCAATGAACATGGGGCTGCATGTGTCTTTACAGTCAATGTTTCTGAGTTTTTGGGGTATATACCCAGTAGAGGGATTGCTGGGTCATAAGGTAGTTCTATTTTCAGTTTTTTGAGGAACCACCATACTTTCTTCCATAATGGTTGTACTACTTTACATTCCCACCAACAGTGGATGAGGGTTCCTTTTTCTCCACAACCTCTCCAACATTTGCTATTACCTGTCTTGTTAATAATAGCTAGTCTAACAGGTGTGAGGTGGTATCTCATTGCAGTTTTGATTTGCATTTCTCTAATAGCTAAAGAAGATGAGCATCTTTTCATATATCTGTTGGCCATTTGTATTTCTTCCTGGGAGAAGTGTCTGTTCATATCCTCTTCCCATTTTTTTATTGGATTGTTTGTTTGTTTGTCGTTGAGTTTTATGAGTTCTTTGTATATTTTGGATATTAGGCCCTTATCTGAGCAGGTGTTTAAAAATATCATTTCCCAATTAGTTGGCTGTCTGTTTATCTTGTTATCAATTTCTCTTGCTGAACAGAAACTTCTTAGTCTGATGTAGTCCCATTCATTAATTTTTGCTTTCACTTCTCTTGCCTGTGGAGTCAAATTCATAAAATGCTCTTTAAAGCCCAGGTCCATGAGTTTGGTACCTATGTCTTCTTCTATGTACTTTATTGTTTCAGGTCTTATGTTTAGATCTTTGATCCATTTTGAGTTAATTTTAGTACAGGGGGACAAACTGTCGTCCAGCTTCATTCTTTTGCATGTGGCTTTCCAGTTGTCCCAGCACCATTTGTTGAAGAGGCTTTCTTTTCTCCATTGTGTGTTGTTGCCCCTTTATCAAAAATTATTTGACTATGTATATGTGGTTTTATTTCTGGGCTTTCTATTCTGTTCCATTGGTCTAAGTGTCTATTTTTCTGCCAATACCATATTGTTTTGATTGTCGTGGCCCTATAATAGAGTTTGAAGTCAGGTATTGTAATGCCCCCAGCTTCATTCCTTTTCTTTAGGATTGCTTTGGCTATTTGGCTTTTTATAGTTCCATATAAATCTGATGATTTTTTGCTCCATTTCTTTAAAAAATGTCATTGGAATTTTGATGGGAATTGCATTAAATTTGTATATAGCTTTGGGTAATATGGCCATCTTGATTATATTTATTCTTCCAGCCAAGAACAAGGAATATTCTTCCATCTCATAATGTCTTTTTCGATTTCCCTTAACAATGGTTTATAGTTTTCATTGTATAAGTCCTTTACATTCTTTGTTATGTTTATAACATAGGTATTTTATTTATTTTTTGTTGCAATCGTGAAGGGAATTATTCTTTTGAGTTCATTCTCAAATGTTTCATTGTTGGCATATAGAAAGGCTATTGACTTCTGTATGTTAATTTTGTATCCTGCGACCTTACTGTATTGGCTTATTGTTTCTAGAAGTCTTTTTGTGGATTCTTTGGGTTTTCGATGTATAGGATCATATCATCTGCAAAAAGTGATACCTTTACTTCTTCTTTTCCGATATGGATGCCTTTTATTTCTTTGTCTTGTCTGATTGCTCTGGCTAGAACCTCTAGTACCACATTAAATAAGAGTGGAGAGAGTGGACAACCCTGTCTTGTTCCTGATTTAAGGGGGAAAGCCTTCAGTTTAGTGCCATTTAGTATGATGTTAGCTGATGGTTTATCATATATGGCCTTTATCATGTTGAGATATTTTCCTTCTATACCCATTTTGTTGAGAGTCTTAAACATAAAATTGTGTTGTATTTTATCAAAAGCCTTTTCTGCATCTATTGATAATATCATGTGGTTCTTGTTCTTTGTTTTGTTGATATGGTGTATTATGTTAACCGTTTTACATATGTTGAACCATCCTTGAGATTCTGGGATGAATCCCACTTGATCATGATGTATTATTTTTTTAATATGTTGTTGTATTCGATTTGCTAGTATTTTGTGTAGTATTTTAGCATCTGTATTCATTAGAGATATTGGTCTGTAGTTTTCTTTTTTTGTGCCATCCTTACCTGGTTTTGGTATAAGGGTTATGTTTGCCTCATAAAATGTGTTTGGAAGTATTGCTTCTTCTTCAATTTTTTGGAAGACTTTCTGGAGAATAGGAACCAAGTCTTCTTTGAAGGTTTGATAAAATTCGCTGGTACAGCCGTCAGGGCCTGGACTTTTATTTTTGGGGAGGTTTTTAATGGTTTTTTCTATTTCTTCTCTACTAATAGGTCTGTTTAGGCTTTCTGCTTCTTCTTGACCCAGTCTAGGAAGGTTGTATTGTTTTAGGAATTTATCCATTTCTTCTAGGTTGTTGAATTTAGTGGCATAAAGTTTTTCATAGTATTCTACAATAATTCTTTGTATATCTATGGTGTCCGTGGTGATTTCTCCTCTTTCATTTTGGATTTTGTTTATATGAGTTCTTTCTCTTTTTTCCTTGGTAAGTCTTGCCAAGGGTTTGTCAATTTTGTTGATTTTTTCGAAGAACCAGCTCCTTGTTCTATTAATTTTTTCTATAGTTTTTCTGTTCTCCATTTCATTTATTTCTGCTCTGATTTTTATTATCTCCTTTCTTCGGCTGGTTTTGGGTTGTCTTTGTTCTTCATTTTCTAGTTCCTTAAGGTGTGAAGTTAAGTGGTTCACTTGGGCTCTCTCTTGTTTGTTCATATAGGCCTGAAGTGATATGAACTTCCCTCTTATCACTGCTTTTGCTGCATCCCATGGATTCTGATATGTCGTATTATCATTTTCATTTGTCTGTATATATCTTTTGATCTCTGCACTTATTTCTTCTTTGACCCATTCATTCTTTAAAAGTATGTTGTTTAGTTTCCACATTTTTGTGGGATTTTTTTCCTCTTTTTTGCAGTTGAATTCTAGTTTCAAGGCTTTATGATCAGAAAATATGCTTGGTACAACTTCGATTTTTCTGAATTTGCTGATGTTTTTTTGTTGCCCAACATATGGTCAATTCTTGAGAATGATCCATGTACACTAGAGAGAAATGTATACTCAGTCACTTTGGGATGAAATGTCCTGTAGATGTCTATCATATCCAGGTGCTCTAGTGTTTTGTTTAAGGCCACTATGTCTTTGTTGATTCTCTGTTTGGATGACCGATCTAGAGCCATCAGCAGTGTATTGAGGTCTCCAAGTATGATTGTATTTTTGTCAGTTTTTGTTTTAAGGTCAATATGTAGCTGTCTTATATATTTTGGTGCTCCTTGGTTTGGTGCATATATATTAAGAATTGTTATATCTTCTTGATTCAGTGTCCCCTTAGCCATTATGAAATGGTCATTTTTGTCTCTGAGTACTTTTGCTGTCTTGTAGTTAGCATCATCAGATATGAGTATTGCTACGCCTGCTTTTTTGTGGATGTTATTTGCTTGGAGCATTGTTTTCCAGCCTTTCACTTTGAATTTGTTTTTATTCTTTTTACTTAGATGAGTTTCTTGTAGGCAGCATACAGTTGGATTTTCTTTTTTGATCCGTTCGGCTACTCTGTGCCTTTTTATTGGTGAGTTTAATCCATTTACATTTAGTGTAATTATTGACACTTGTGAGTTCCTCATTGCCATTTTATAGATTGCTTTCTGTTAGTTTTGTGCCTTGTTTGATTCTTCTCTTTTGTTTTTCTATCTTTTGTTTTTATTTGGTTGTGTTCCATACATCTTTCCTCTGTTGCTATCTTTTTTATCTCATGTGCTTCTGTGGTGGTTTTTTCAATGGTGGTTACCATTAAGTAATGAAAAGGGTTCCTACCCTGTTCATTGTAGTGCACTATTTTGTGAGTACTTTTGCCCTCCATTGCCCTTTGCTACTGTTAATCTTCATCCTCTCCCCCCCTTTCTTATTGTTGTCACAGTTTAAAGTTGGTTTTGTTATGTTCTTCTTGGAGCTTTTACTTGTGGCTTTGTTGTTGTTGTTTTTTTATTCTTTGTATCTGATTGGAGAACCCTCTTTAGTATTTCCTGGAGTGGGGGTTTTCTGGTGATAAATTCTCTCATCTTTTCTGTATCTATGAATGTTTTTATTTCTCCTTCATATTTGAAGGATAGCTTTGATGGGTATAGTATTCGTGGCTGAAAGTTCCTCTCTTTCAAGACTTTAAATATTGGGGTCCACTCTCTTCTACCTTGTAGAGTTTCTGTTGAGAAATCTGATGATAATCTAATGGACCTTCCTTTATATGTTGTATTCTTCTTTTCCCTGGCTGCCTTGAGAATTTTTTCTTTGCAGTTGGTTTGTGCCAATTTTATTATGATGTGCCTTGAAGTAGGTTTGTTGGGGTTAAGAAAACTTGGAGTTCTGTTTGCTTCTTGAATTTGAGGTTTTAGTTCTTTCCACAGGCTTGGGAAGTTCTCATCTATTATTTGTTTGAGTATGTTCTCCATTCCATTTTCTCTCTCTTCTCCCTCTGATATACCTATTATTCTTATGTTATTCTTTTTGATGGAGTAGGATAATTCCTGTAGGGCTATCTTATTTTTTTTAATTTTTGAATCTCTTTCTTCTTCTCTTTGTTGAGCCTCAAGTTGCTTGTCTTCTATTTCGCTAATCCTCTCTTCTATCTGGCCTGTTCTATTAGCTAAGCTTGTTACCTCATTTTTCAGCTCATGAATTGAGTTTTTCATCTCTGTTTGATTTGTTTTTATAGTTTCAATTTCCTTGGAGATATACTCTTTGTGTTCATCGAGTTGTTTTCTGAGCTCCCTAAATTGCCTTTCTGTGTTTTCTTGTATATCTCTGAGTATTTTTAGGATTTCTATTTTAAATTCTATGTCGTTTAACTCCAAGGTTTCCAATATCTTAAATTTTTTCTCCATAGATTTTTCCTCATCTCTCTGTGTTACCTCTCTTTCTTTTGTATCCATGATATTTGATTTTCTCTTCTTTAATGGCATCTGAGGGTGGTTTTCTTGATAGTATTAATGAGATTTTATAAGGAATAAAAGGATAAAAAAATAAAAATAAAAATAAAAAATTGCATTTTTTTAAAAAAAATTAATCATTAAATAAAGAAAAATAAAATAAGATAAAAATTTGAGGAAAAAAAGGGAATAATTCCTTCCCCTCCTTTTTTCCTCTCCTCTCCTCTCCCCTCTTTTTTGAGAAAATCTTGTGATGAACTGTGAATTATATTGTACTAAATAGAACAAACAATACCTGTAGTGGAGGGCCTGAATTGGGGAGAAGTAATATAGGGGTAAAGGAAAAAGAAAAAAAAAAATTTATATATAAAGAAGGGGGGGAGCAGTATAGACCCACAAAAAGCAAATTAGAAAAAAATTTGGGTCAAGAATAAAATTATTTGCTTTTAGGTGTTGGCTGACTCAGAGTTATGATGAGAGGAATAAGAGGGAAACAGGAAAAAGGGGTGGAAAATTAAAAAATTACTATTGTATTTAGTGGAACAAGAACTAGATAAAATGGAGAGCCAGGGATGGGAGCACTGCTAATGTGTTAAAAAGGTGAAGTAAAAACCCTCCAAAATGCCACAAACTTAAGTTTGAGTCCCAGATAAGATAATTTGTTCATTATTGAGGTTTGAATGAGAGAAGACGTAAAGGAGAGAGGAAGAGACTAATATAGAGGGAGAAAAGAGAGAGAGAGAGAGAAAAGATGGAAACACTTAAAGAAGAAAAAAGAAAAAGGAGGAGAGAGAAAGAGAGAGTTAGGGGTTTTGGATTGCAACCCTCATAGAGAGAAAGGAGGAGGAAAGAAAAGATAATGGGAGATGTAACACTTATGGGTAGTGTAGTTCAAGGAGAGGAAAGAGTAAGACCGGCAGAGAGTTAATCGGCCAAATTGGAGGAAGAAAAAAAATATCAAGAATGAAGATAAGAGAAACAAATGAACAAATATAATAAAATGGGATAGGTTATAAAGTCTGCAGATTATTCTTGATTTTGAGAGGTTGTCGTCTTGCTTTTTCTTTTCTGTCTTTCTGGTTGGTGACTTTGTACCCCGGGTTCTGCCCCTGTGGCACACTCTGGAAGAGGTTTGCAGTTGATAATTCTCTATGGCGATGTCATGTATTGGGCTTCAGTCTCGTTGGCAGTCGAGGCTCATTAGTGTTTATAGGCTCCAACAGTGAGAGGATCTCTCACTGTGAGAGTGTTCCTGGAGCCTCTCTCCTAGTCTTTCCTTCCACAATTAGAAGCCTGATAATCCAGCTATGGGGTTGCTGCTGCCTCTGCCTGGATAGTAAGAGTCTCAAAGAGCTGGCAACTTTCCACTCTATTCCCACTCAGCACAGGGCTCTGAGTAAGGCTCAGTCAGTCAGAGCTGCTAGCATAATCAGGCGTGGCTTCCTCCCACTCAAAGACCTGTGGCTCTGCCCCTCTGTGGGATAACTTGAGTGACCACTCCTGAGGCGTTCAGAGGAATCTCTTGCCCACTCTCCCTGCGCACCCACCAGGATGTCAGACCAGACAGGTCACACTTCGAGTGAAATCCCTACCCACATGGAAAAGATCGAGCTTTGGAATTGGCTTTCGCTCTATCCCCGTGCGGCTTTCCCAAGGGGCTAGGGCTGCCTGAGATTCCACTCCTGGCCCACTCACAGACCTCTGACTCTGCTCCTCTGTGGGAAAAACACGGGCGCCCACCCCTGAGGAATTTGGAGGAATCTCCTGTCCACTCTTCGTGCGTGCGCCCTGAGCAGAATATCAGGCTCAGGCGGGACGCCTCTCACTCCGAGAAAGCCCTCTGGCCACACGGAAAAGTTACTGGGTTAGAATTGGCTTTCGCTCTGTCCCCGTGCGGCTTTCCCAGGGCACTGGGGCTTCCGCTCCTGGCCCGCTCACAGGCCTCTGACTCTGCTCCTCTGAGGGAAAACACAGGCGCCCACCCCTGAGGAGTTCGGAGGAATCTCCTGCCCACTCTGCGTGCATGCGCACTGACCAGATTATGAGGCTCAGGCGGGACGCCTCTCACTCCGAGAAAGCCCTCCTCCCGCACAGAAAAGTTCCGCCGTTGGAGTTGGCTCCAGTTCCCTCCCCGTGCCCGGTCCCCTCAGGGCGCTGGAGCTCCTAGGAGATGCTGCTTTTTGCCCACACAGAGGCCTCTGACTCTGCTTCTCTGTGGGTTAGCACGGGCTGCGCCTACCCCTGAAGTGTTCGTAGGAATCTCTTGCCCACTAACCACGTGCGCGCCAACCAGGAGATGCAAAAAATGGCTGCCCCACTTGTCTTTCTTTGTCTGGGTTTGGCGCGCGTGTTAGCTTGAATTGCCCAGGTTTTTCCACGGCTTGGATCTCCGTGCCACAGCCTGGTTTGGCTGTTTGTACCGTGGCCTGGATCTATTCACTCCCTATGCCCGCCTTAGTTTCTATATTCTCAGTTCTCAGTGAAAGCCATCCTGTTTGGATTAGAGAGGAAGGCGGAGCATTTCTTACTCCTTATTTCCCCCCGGGGTTTGACCATATATTTAGCCAATCTTTCGCTCGATCCTACCTTCGGGTGTGTTGTGAAGCATCTGAAGACTCCAAGGATAGGTTTTTCTGTTTCTGGTTGAAGAACTTGTTGAGTTTATGGGGAGATTTTCGGTATCGCTTCCTACCGTGCCATCACTGTGACCAGATTGCTTCTATCATTTTCTAATTTAAAAACATCTGTTTTATGCAACTATTTAATCAAAGTGCATTATTAATAGATATGGTTTAAGGTTAGATTTCCATTTTAAAACTTGAATTTTGGGAAAATACTTGTAAATAAAATTATATGTATTTGGAAATTATTAAATAGATAATGAATTAATGCAATGTGAATTGTGCTTACCTGTCTATGATTGAATATTTACTGAGAAAGAAATAATCGTGAGTCTACAATGTCGTATGTGCCATGTCGTGTTTCAGTAAAAAGTACACAGCCATTTGCACCCTTGGTATGTCCGTATATTGCTCAATCTCTCAAAGTCTCCCGTGCAGAGCACATGAGTCTCAGAATCACATCTCGTAGCACTGTATTGATCCTTCATGAATCATCATGTCAAATACAGATATGTCACATCACACGCAATGTATCGACTCTGTGTCGATTGAATACGGACATTTACAGATTAGTCTTCCAATAGCAAAAAGGAGGACATGTAGCAGGACACTTTTTGAGGGAGGACAGAACTTACAAAAGAAGGACTGTCCTCCCTAAAGGAGGCTGACTGGTCCCCTTAACATTGAGGACATGTGTGACACATTCTCTTTGTGGTTCTTTGACTTCCGTGATACCACTAACTTGCATCTTCAGCCCTGGCCGGTTGGCTCAGCGGTAGAGTGTCGGCCTAGCGTGCAGAGGACCCAGGTTCGATTCCGGCCAAGGCACACAGGAGAAGCACCCATTTGCTTCTCCACCCCTCCGCCACACCTTCTTCTCTGTCTCTCTCTTCCCCTCCCGCAACCAAGGCTCCATTGGAGCAAAGATGGCCCGGGCGCTGGGGATGGCTCTGTGGCCTCTGCCTCAGGCGCTAGAGTGGCTCTGGTCACAACATGGCGACGCCCAGGATGGGCAGAGCATCGCCCCCTGCTGGGCAGAGTGTCGCCCCATGGTGGGCGTGCCGGGTGGATCCCGGTGGGGCGCATGCGGGAGTCTGTCTGACTGTCTCTCCCTGTTTCCAGCTTCAGAAAAAAAATAAAAAAAAATAAATAAATAAACTAAAAAAAAAATTTAAAAAATCTTCCATCTTTAAGATACACCAAATCTCCAGCAGTACAGTCACATCTGGGATCTTTACGGCTTCCACTTACAAAATCCCAATTGTGGTCATCTCTTTAACCATATTTTTGATACCTGTCATCTTTCCTATTTCTTTCTACCTACTAAAATGAAAACATATTGATATTTAGTGCCTAGATATAACCTTGCCTTTCAATCTTTTATTCATAAGGCAACAATATAGACATTGACAAAAATGAAGTGGCAATTAAGGCCATAAATAGTTAAAAAGAAAAAAGCAATGAATCTGAGGAAAACATTGGAAAATGACTATGTAAAGCCAGTAGCCACGGCTACCATCACAGCCATCTGGCCCATGCAGGTTCACGTTGATTCAGACAGACAGTAATGAAACAACGGAGCCAAGAACTGGTGGGCCATTACCTTTTAATACTAGCTTGCACCCAGCGGGTGAGAAATACACACAGTGAGAAAACACTTCCCTTTCCATTCAGGGCTCCCAAAGCCACTGACTTATCCGAGTTTCCTAGAATCAAAGGTTCCTACCTCACCAGCCTTATTCACTTCTGTAAGGTTGGTGGATAATGGGGAATGGTCACATGGGGAACCCAGACCTGTGAACTTTGGCTAGGACTGCCCACAACCAAGCGCCCCAAAAGAGGCTTCACAGGAACTCTTTGGAAAAAAGCACCATCTGCTAGCCAGTGAGATTTCACCATGTCATATTAGCCTAACTTCCCTAGAGGAACCCTTTAAATATCTCCCACACGGTTTAATCCTTGTGACTTCCCTGGCCTCCATCTGGCCTCCATCTTTCCTCAGGGCCAAGGAACCTCACTGGGCGGGATGCGTGCTCTGCACTCAATAAAGCCTTTTGTTATTCCACACTTGGTGGCTCTGGCCCCTTCATTCCTTCTCACCGGGGAAAAATAATACCTTACATTTTGGTGCTGAAAACCCGGGAGGAGTTTTCACAAGGACCGCTCCTCTTTCTCATCCCTTCTGCGAAAGAACCAGGATCTCCGACCTTCCACCCACTTCGGCACACAGTGCAGTAAGTCCCCTGCCTCCAACCTCCCCTCAGTTCTTTCCTCCGAGACTCCCTGTCTGAAACCGTAGCTATGTCAGGGAAGTCTTTTCCGTCCGAGTATGTGTGCTTATGGAGACGTCCGGAGCACATCCACTTTACCTTTTCCGTCCGTGGCCAGACCTTGAGTTTTAGGATGCTGATGCTCAAATCTGACCACTCTGAGGACTGAGGGCGGCTGTGGGGGCACAGGAATCTCCCTCCTCAAAGAAGAAGAAACTGTCCTTCTTCTCTGCTGTGGCCAGGCCACAGAACCCATTGAATTAGCCTCCTGAAGGGACTTTTGGTTTTAACACTCTCACCAATTTAACTATCAACAAAAAAGCTGGGAACTGATTGGAGATCTCTTACATTCACTTCTAATTATTCACGCACCCGTCCTTAATCTCTGTGCCTCCTGTTCCACTGTGCAGGTCTTTTTCTGGCCATTAAAACCTCACCTAAAACCTCCACTCCTGATCTTTCCTTCTCCGCGGACTCCCAACTCTCTCTCCCTCCCATCTGACCCCGGGGGTGCCCCTCTCTCGGGACTTTTCTCTGGCCCCTCTGCGGACCTCTTTTGTGCTCGGGTCTCTTCCCTCTGAGAGCCCCCTCCCCTCCCTTCACAAAAACCTGTTTCTTATTCACCACTACCACTCTCTTTCTCCTCCCCTGCTGGTCAGGGGCCCTTCCCTCTCCACTGTATTCTTAAACCCCTCCTCCGTCAGGCCATTCTCAGCCTGGCATTGGCTCTTATACTGGTTTTCAGGACGTCCAACCCCAATTTTCTTGCAGGAAATTCTGGCCCTGTCCTGCCTTTGGCTCCAGCATTTCCTGTGGGATTTGGGTGCCGGGCTCTGCACAAGCCCCCCTCCTCTTATTCTCAACCCCCCCAACCCCTATCCTGGACCTGTGAACATGGCATTTAAAGTTTTTAATGATCTCAACTAGTAGAAACAGGCCAAGGCTGTTTGCCAGGCCCATGTGCAGCAGAAGGTAACTCTCTAAACCCCAACTCTTGTGGCAACCCTGAGGCCAGTAGAGCCACCAGCAGCTTGCTTTAAGTGTGGCAAGCAGGGCCACTGGTCCCAGCAGGGCCCCTGCCAGTGGCTGCCCACTGTGCCCTGCCCTGACTGCAAACAGCCTGGTCACTGGCAGAGTGATTGCCCCTTTGAGCATCAGGCTTTTCCTCAGCACCTTTACGTGGAGGACAAGCCGCCCGAATGGGAGGCCAATCCAGCCAGGTGGGTGCATCACTCAAACTCCTAGGACATGGCCTGGACTCAGAGAACCCAGGGTATGCTGCAACGAGTGGGTAAGTCCATCTCATTTCTTGTGGACATGGGGGCTACCTTCTCTGTTTTGCCATCACATTCTGGACCTCTAGTTCCCTCACAGGTCTCGGTTATGGGAATAGATGGGACCCCTTCCTTTCCCCTTTTTATGCCACTCCTGACATGCAGTTTTGCCTCAAGCTTGCCTCTATATAGGACCACTGGCAGTCAGAACCACTGGAATCCATTCATCTCCAGCTCACTAAAAGGCTGGACCCTGCAAATTCCCCTATTACTCTTTTTTTTAAATCCTTACAGGACCGCATCCGCAAAGTTTATCAACTCACAGCCACACAGATGTTCCTCCTGACACCTCTCAAAGCCACCACCTTCCAATCTCCCCCTCCCCACAATGCCCCTAATCAGCAGGAAGTAGCCAGACGAATAAACGGTGCCCCTTTTTCTATTTAACACAAAAGGTCAGAATGTAAGGTCAGTGGATAATGGGGGATGGTCACATGGGAAGCCCAGACCCACGAACTTTGGCTAGGACTGCCCACAACCAAGCGCCCCAAAAGAGGCTTCACAAGAACCCTTTGGGAAAAAGCAACCATCTGCCAGCCAGTGAGATTTCACAATGTCATATTAGCTCAACTTCCCTAGAGGGACCCTTTAAATATCTCCCACGTGGTTTAATCCTTGCAACTTCCTGGCCTCCATCTTTCCTCGGGGCCAGGGAACCTCGCCAGGTGGGATGTGTGCTCTGTACTCAATAAAGCCTTTTGTTATTCCACACTTGGTGGCTCTGGCCCCTTCATTCCTTCTCAGCGGGGAAAAGTACCTTACAACTTCTGTTCCCCATCTCCTTCTCTATGCACAAACTGGCCTCTCTTTCAGCACTCCACCATCTTGGCTGCTTCTCCTCTCCTCTACGTGACCTTTCTCTGCTCTCCTCCATCATGGGCTCGTCCTAGAACCGTGATGGCAAACCTTTTTATAAAAACCGCCCACTTTTACAATGCTGGTCAACCTGGTCCCTCTGCCCACTAGTAGGCGTTCCAACTTTCATGGTTGGCCATAGTGGAGCAACTAAACAGCACCACGATTGGCCCACCATGAAAGCTGGAAGGCCCACTAGTGATTGTTTCTTTACCAACTGTCCGAATCCAATGCGAACCTGCATGTGAATGGCCACTAGTGAAGAACATAATCACTCTTCCCCGGAACAACGTGATCTCTCTTCCTTTTAAAACCTTTTGGCGTGAAAGCCCTCCCCCAACACACATTAATATAATCACGCCCATCCCAACCAAGAAGCGTAACTAATATTATCACCTGGGCAACGGGCTTCCATGTGGGCAGTGGCATCTTTAACAAAGTAAGCATGTAAGGCCAGGAGCCGCCATCATGGCCATTCACATGTAGGTTCACATTGGATTCGGACAGTCGGAGCCAAAAACTGATGGGCCATCATCTTTAATCCTAGCTTGCACCCGGCGGGCAAGTAAAAACACACACTGGGCTGCAAAAAAGCCACTCACAATCAGTGCTCACAAAGCTACTGATGTATCTGAGTTTCCTAGAGTCAAAGGTTTCTAGCTCACCAGACTTACTCATCTCTGTTATGCCCCATCTCCTTCCTTCTCTCTGCACAAACTTGCTTCTCACTCAGCACTCCACCATCTTGGCTGCTTCTCCTGGCCTCTTCCATGTGGCCTTTCTTTGCTCTCTGCTCTCTAATACAAATCTCAGGAACCAAGAGAGCAAGCTCCCATTCTGCCCCCATTTTATAGTGTAGAAATCAAAACCTTTAATCCAATATACAAAATAAGAAGTCTCTGATACAAAGTCACTTATCTGAGGCATAATTGGATTGTACCACCCCACATCAAAAAGGATGGGAAAGGCTTAGTCCTAAAACCAAGCCCCAGACTACAAGGATCCTGCTTGCTCACAGCCCGCCCCCAACACACATTTATAGCACCTGGGCAACAGGCTTCCATGTGGGCAGCGCCATCTTTAACAAAGTGAGCATAATATATTTTATCTGCCCAACAGACTATAAGACAGGAAAGAGTTGTGTGCCTGTATTGGGGGGGGGGGGGGCGTGGTGGGTTTGGAAATCTATACGTCTACAGGTTGCTTTTTTCCTAAACCAAAAGACTGGTAGGAAAAATAGCAAAAAGAATTTTTATTTAGAAAATTTATTTATCCTTTAATTGTTCATAATAAATATTGGAGTATGGACTTCTTTAGAGTTACTTGTAGCAACTCTTAAACTTGATATCAGCAAGATGTGATGTGATGCTTTATGACTCTCTCATCAAAGCTGTTTATTTAAACGAAATCTACAGAGGAATTCTAATCCAGGTTTAGCTGAACAAACAGTTGATCTATAAGAGTGAGGAAGGAGACCCCCTTTAAATAAGAGGCTTCAAGGATAGTTTATAATTTAGGCCAAGAGTTCAGAAAGAGTTTGTAAATATGATTTTTGGGGTAATTTACAAAATCTCAAGATGGCCAATTATATTCCTGCTTAGGAAGGGCTGTTATAATGTAAATAAAGAGGTTTTTCATACTTGGAAGGTTTTGAATAGAAGGAGGCAGTAAGCTTGGACCCCCTCCCTTCTCCACACTTGGATGAAAGAAGGTAAAACAGCCAGGAATGGGGGAGGGGGAAGAGAGCCTTGAATAGCCCTTTCCTCTCCCCTTTCTTTCTCCTTAATGGGCGATTTACAAATGCTTATCCTTGGTATCTTTTAAGGCCCCTTCCATCCTGAAATCATGTAATTAACGACAGAGGAATCAAGGGACCCATGATTGTGAACTTATGTTCTGTAAAGGGTATATAAGATGTAAGAAATCTAATTTCGGGGACCACGTGTCTTTGGAGCTATAGTACCATGTACTTCGCTGGCTTAATAAATTCTCTTTTTTCCTCTTATAAGTTGTCTGAATGTCAATCTTCCAAGGTTTTGCTCTCCTGCAACAAGAGTACACAGGTTTTAGGTAAACATCTCTATAGTATTTGAACTGTTGATTATGTGTGTACACATCACCTAAAGTCAAATCATTTTCTGTCACCATATACTTTTCCCTCCTTACTCTCCTTCCCTGACCCCCCTCCCTAACAACCCCCTCTCCCTGGCAACCACTTCACTTTTATCTATGTCCATGAGTCTCAGTTTTACATCCCACCTATATGGAAGCACACTTTTCAAAACACTCCGGTTTCACCTTGCAAACTGACTCCTTGAGATCAATGCCTCCAGGCACAGGATTTCTGAATTGCTTTTTGGGGTTTTGGGCTTGAAATAGCTTCACAAACATATTTCTCTACCTCAAACCAAGAATGTGCCATTGTTTTATATATATACAGAAGAAAGCACACGTCTTGTAGGTTGGTTAATAATGTTCTAGCACCTTTCTATGGGCAATGACTCTTAAAACTCTGTGTATAAGCCATATGAATCCACAAGTTGGCCCTCTGTAGATTCCTCTCTTGGCTCTGAATTCAGTTTAAAACCATATAAAACAGGGGAAGCCAAACCACACCTCTACATACATCTTAAAATGCCCTTACACACTTGTGTATGACATCAGTGTAGTTTGACTAAAGCTGTAGTAATCTAAATTCTGAAGCCAGTCTGCTTGGCACCATGTCTATCCTCACATTGTGTAAGACATAAAGTGTTAGCCAGGAATCATTAGAGGATAGAAAGAAAAACAAATTTGCCACAATCAGATGGCATAAAATAGTGTGCTGCAAACTTCTAAACCCAGCCCTATAAAAGCCCTAGACTCTGAATATTATTTTGTTCCTGCTATATGAACCAAAAACAAATTGGAAATTTTTTGAAGTAACCAAAGTTCGGGGTAAAGGTGGGGAATAGATCATGTTCAAAGATGGAACAGTTGAAGAGCCAGGTTCTCTACAGTAGTTATGGAAGCCAGAAGCAGCAGAACGACATCTTTCCTACCATCAAATACAACAGCCACCAACCTAAACTTCTCTGTGCACTCAAAACGTATGCCTCAAGTAAAAGAAGTAAGAACATTTTCAAACAGAGATTCATGGCCCAGGTGTTCTCACTGATGAAAATTTTGAAGGTTGTACACTACCAACAAAAGGAAAATTATTTCAGATAGAAATAAAAAATGTTGATAAATTTAA
This sequence comes from Saccopteryx bilineata, assembly GCF_036850765.1. Classification (NCBI taxonomy): domain Eukaryota; kingdom Metazoa; phylum Chordata; class Mammalia; order Chiroptera; family Emballonuridae; genus Saccopteryx; species Saccopteryx bilineata. The sequence continues at coordinate 136,182,771 of NC_089494.1, forward strand.
ATGAACATTGACTTTTTAAAAAATATTTTTATTTTTAAATTATATTTATTTATTTATTTATTTATTTATTTATTTATTTATTTATTTATTTTAGAGAAGAGAGACAGAGAGAGAGCGAGAGAGAGAGAGAGAGAGAGGAGAGGAGAGGAGCAGGAAGTGTCAACTCCCACACTTACCTTGACTGGTCAAGCCCAGGGTTTTGAACCCGCAACCTCAGCGTTCCAGGTCAATGCTTTATCACTGCGCCACCACAGGTCAGGCTAAATGAACATTGTCTCTTCACAAAAACGTTATAAGTATGTCTAGTGCCTTTTAAAAGTACAAGTCAGAATTCAAACACAAAGTAACAATACAGAGAAGTCTGGAGAATTATAAACGAAGTTGAGCATTACAAACTCTTTGTATTATCATTACTCATGAACAGAGAGGGAAAAGTCCTCACCAAAATATTAGTGTATCAAAAGCATCAATGTATAAAACAAAACCAGCAACAACAAAAAATCATAACCAAGGTCAGTTTTCCTGAGAAATACAATGTTGGCTTAAAAAGAAAAAATAATGTAATTCACATTAACAAAATTTTTTACAAATCTTAATAAATGCAAAATATACATCGAGTAAAATTCAACATTCAGCCTGACCAGGCGGTTGCGCAGTGGATAGAGCGTCGGACGGGGATGTGGAAGACCCAGATTCAAAACCCTGAGGTTACCAGCTTGAGCGTGGGCTCATCTGGTGTGAACAAAGCTCACCAGCTTGAGCCCAAGGTCGCTGGCTTGAACAAGGAGTCACTGGTTCTGCTGTAGCCCCCTGGTTAAGGCACATAGGAGAAAGCAATCAATGAACAACTAAGATGCTGCAATGAAAAATTGATGCTTCTCATCTTTTTCCCTTCCTATTTGTCTGTCTCTATCTGTCCCTCTCTCTGCCTCTCTCTGTCTCTGTCGCAAAAAAAAAAAAGAAAAACTTTTAACACTCACTCATGATAAAACTCAGATAACTGGTATTGTAAGTGAACTTCCTTAACATAATTGTAGTAGAAGGACCTAATAATAGAATGACCTCCTAATATCTGCCTTTTGGTGTTCCCATCCATTAAATCCTTTTCCCTTGACTGTGGGCTGGTCTGTGACTTCTCTCTAGTCATTAGAATATGACAACTCTAAAGAAATATTGCAAATGTAATTAATTCAGTTGATTTTATATTAATCAAAGGGGGAATTATTCTGATGAGCCTGATTTATTTATTTTAATTTTTTTTTTATTCATTTTTAGAGAGGAGAGAAAGAGGGAGAGAGAGAGCCAGAGAGGGAGAGAGAGGAAAGAGAGACAGAGAGAGAGAAGGGAGGATGAGCTAGAAGCATCAACTCCCATATGTGCCTTGCCCAGGCAAGCCCAGGGTTTCGAACCGGCAACCTCAGCATTTCCAGGTTGACGCTTTATCCACTGCACCACCACAGGTCAGGCTGATGAGCCTGATTTAATCAGGTGAAAACCATTAGAGAACACTGAGCCCTCCCTGCAGTGAGAGAATCCTTCTGCTGGCCTCATGAAGTAGGCAGCCATATGGAGTGAGCCCATATGGTCAAGAGCTTGAATGACGTTGCTGTATACCAAATGCTTGTATCTTTTCCCCACGCCAGAATTCATATTAAATTCTAATGTCCGATGTGATCATATTTGGACGTGGAGGCCTTGGGAGATGTCATGAACAGGATTAGTGCCCTTATAAAACAGGCTAAGAGAGATCCCTAACTCTCTGCCATGAGCCACGGAAGATTGGTCTCCATGAACAGGGACGTGGGCCCTCACCAGACACAACCTGCCAGTGCTTCATCTTGGAATTCCCAGCCTCCAGAACTGTGGAAAGTCGATCTCTGTTGCTTATAAGTCTGTAGTACTTGTCACAGCAGTCCACACGTCCTCAGACAAGCCTCTCAGGAGCTGTGGCGACCCCTGTGACCTGAGGGCAGCCTTCACCCAACAGCCAGCAAACAAATGGGAAGATACATATATAGTCCTGAAATAATAAATTCTGCCAACAAACTAAATGAGCTTCGAAGCAGTTTCTTCCAGTTAAGACTCCAAATGACAAAGCAGCCCGGCTGACCCTGAGCTTGACTGCAGCCTTGTGACCCTGAGCTAAGGACCCAGCTAAGCCACGCCCATAGTCCTGACCCATGAAAGTATGAAGGAATACATGTGTGTGATTTTAAAATGCTAAGTAGTTGGTGATCTGTCATAGAGCAAGAGAAACTAAGGCACTAATAAAGAATTATACTTTTTTTAAATTCACTATTTACATAATTATAGAATTATATTCAGTTTCTCCTTTGCAATTTTAACAAGGTGTGGATACTGATGATCCCCACTGTTTTGAGACCTTTCTTGCAATGGGAAAGAAAAAGAAAACTCTATGAACTGGAAAAGAAGAAACAGAACTATCACATATTACATGTTTTACATATATTACATATATTACATGTTTGTTTATGTTGAAAATCTGAAAGATAAAATATTTAAGTTAAAAAAATGAGTGTTTAATAAGATAGTGAATCCAAGCTCAAAATGCAATGTAGCAATTTTATTCCTAAAAGCCAGCAAAAAAAAAGACAATAGAATTTTGAAAGGACATTTATACTAGGATCAAATGTACTAATAACTGAAAATAAATCTAAAAAATGTATGCAAGATGTCTCAGTAATATTTTAAATGTTGAGAATTAATGAGAAAGGCTATTAAATCATTTGGAAAACAGTATCATTAAAGCCCTTTCTCCACAATTTACTTATACAAGTCCAGTGAAAATTATTGCGGTGTATTTGTAGAGCCTGCCAAGTTGATTATAAGAGAGAGATGGAGCCCTTTCCATTTTCTTCTTTCTCCTTCCCAAGCATGTCAGTTCAAGGGCATGTGGACAGTAGCCGGATGGGGGGTGGCCCAGAGTGAGGCGCTGGAGCCTGGCAGGAACGAGGCACGGGTCAGTCTGGGAGCCCCTGGCTCTGCTCGGTGTTGGAGCTCTAGTCAGAGCAACCCTGACAGGCGAATGACATAGGATGAGAGGTCAAGGTCAAAATGAGGTCAGGAGGCATCCAACAGGGACAGAAGGACCGCCCAGCTTGGGTTTCCAGAGCCTCGCAAGGGAAAATCATCTGCAGAAGAGCTGGCCTGGCACAGGGTGTCTGGGAAGAGATGGGGTGAAGGGGGCGTATACTTGAAAAGGACAGCAGTGGAGACAACCCAATGTGAGGGGTTGGAATCCAAGTGGGAGTGAGACAGACATGTGCATAGGGGCCGGGACAACAGACACTGGTCACAAACAAGAAGATTGAACAAATAACTAACCTACTGCTGATGGGAGCCAGCTTACTCTTGGGGAGGTAGATATTGAAAGAAAAAACTAGAATGAACCGTGTGGGATTGGATCAGAATGGAAGTATTGGTAAAAACCTCATCTTTTTAATATTGATTCAGAACTACAGATTAATGTGTGCATGTGTGTATGTGTATTTATGTGTATACACACGATTCCCTGCTGCTCACTGAGGGGGCTTGTGAGCAATGACAGCCCCTAACGCAATATGCACACCTACCACAACTCTTGCCTGGATCTTGGTTTCTAAATATCACTCACCCCTGAAAGGAATCAGGGCTTCTATGAAAAGTGGCTGACTCCGGGGCTGGGGCAGAAAACTATAAGATGAGCTCAGAACATCCTGTTGTCAGAGTAAGGATGTGCTCAAGGAATAATGTGGACAGGTCAAAAGACATGAAGTCAGCTCGAAATGGCTACCACTGGCCAAAGCTGGGGGACATTAAGCACCAAAATAAAGTTTTCCAATCTCCCCCATTGTTTGGTTGGTTTGACTTTATGTGTTTAGCAATCCAGGAGGAAGGATACAATAACATCATTTGGGCAAAACCGTAATAATAATAATTGATTCAAGCAAGAATCAGCAATGGATACTAAATCTACAATGGGGGCGGGGGATTCTGAGGCCAAACCGAGTATTGACAGAGACTCAAAGCCCCTCCTCACGAGCATTTGTTAAATACAGCAGGTGAACAGTCATCTCACTGTGGGCGAACCTGGCAGACACTCTTACCCCATGACCAGACTCAGCACTGCCAGCGATGGAACCGAGCTCCTGCCTCCAGGTGTGCTGTACTGGGAACTCTCATTGCTTGTGTGAGGTTCCCGCCCGAACAGCGTAATGGAGGAAACTTCACACAAACCTAACCTGAGAGGACCTCTACAAAATCACTGGCCTGTTCTCTTCAGAATGTCAACACCCTGAAAGCCAGGGAAGCAAACCTAAAGAACTGTCCCTGGTTGAAGGAGACTAAAGGAACAGGACAGTTGGACACAAGACGTCATCTTGGATGTTCTTTGACTATAAAGTGTATTATTGAAACTGTAGGAAAATGTGAATAAGATCCAAGGTTAAATATTAATACTGAACCAATTTTAATTCCCTGCTTTTGATAAAATATTCTACATTATGTAAGGTAATTTCTTTTTCTTAGGAAATGCACACTAAAGTATTTAGGAGAAAAGAGGCATCATGTCTACAACTTACAAATGGTTCATATATACATATATATAACCTACCTGCATTTATATTTATCTAGAAGGAGAGAAGAAGGGTGAAAGGATTAAAACAAATACAGTAAAATGTTAACATTTGGGGATCAGCATTCAGGAATTGTTTATACTATTCTTGCAACTTTTCTAGAAGTCAGAAATTGCCAATGCAGAATATTTCTAAAAACAATAAATTAAAAAAAATTTAACAAACTATTACCCATTGAATAAAATAAACCATGAATCCATTTTGATTTAGAAAAATCAAAAGTTTATTAAAGAAGTATTTGCATAGTGTCGAAGTATTTTCTTATACAACATTAATTGATTGCAAAGTGAAAGAGAAAACCCTACAGAGGAGAAACCCGGCCAGTACTACCTTCAGTGACCAATAGTCACGTCACCAAGAACGGCACATTGGAAAGTGCGGGTCACATCACAGGAAGCAATGAGAAGAGTACAGGACCACTTCTGTGACGCTTTTGCTAAAAACGTATGATCTGAATCTTATCTTAAGGAAACATCTGAAAAATACACATTGAAGGCCATTCTACATTACTGGGTCTTACTCTTCAAAAGATTCATACTCATGAAAGTCAAGGAAATACTAAGAAACTGTTACCAACTGAAGGAGACAAATGGACATGACAACTAAATGGAATCCATGGATCTGACCAGGATAATTTGCTATAACCCATACTATGGACAGGTGGCACACTGAAAAGACTGTGAGGATGAAATAATGGGATGTACTAGTGTTAACCCTCTGACTGTGAGGGTGGTGTGCTGGGCGGCTGTACTGACTGGTAGGAAGTAGACACCATAGGATCAGGGGCGGCGGCATAGAGTCAGAGATTTGCTCTCAGATAGTTTGGGGGGAAAGAGTTCCCTTTACCTAAACGTAGAACTTCTAATTTTTAAAACTGTTTCAAAAAAATAAATAAAAAATCAGTAGGTCCATAGAAAAGGTGAAAATACTTTGGCAAACTATTCCTCCACGAGGAAAGATCTATGAATCAGTGTTTTAAATTACATATAATAAGTCTAATGGCACTATAAACATTTTAATCCTGCCTGACCTGTAGTGGCACAGTGGATAAAGTGTTGACTTAGAATGCTGAGGTAGCCAGTTCAAAACCCTGGACTTGCCTGGTAGAGAGGCACATATGGGAGATGATGCTTCCTGCTACTTCCCCCTTCTCTCTCTCTCTCTCTCCTCTAAAATAAAAATACATTTTAAAAAATTGTAATCCCTCCAAACTCTGATGGTAGCCAATGCAGCAGATATTAAAAGGAGGTCTAAATCTTTAGGACCAAATATAGAGGTAAAATTGGAATATATTAAAAAGCTATAAACTAACAGCACTAAAGTATGAATGACAATTTGGTTATTTGGGTGTGGTTTAAACAGCTGGTATTAAATTGGGAAGTTGGAGTATATAAAACTCTATACTGCTGGCTTTCATTAACAAAATCTGCTTAAAACAGATGCCAAGAAACAGTTTAAAATACTATATAAGTTTACATCACATACATATGCCCCAAAAGATTTTTCTTTATTAAAATTTTCTACATGTGATGCGTTTAATAGAAAACAATTAAAATGTGATATAAACAGTAAATTTGTTTTACTATTTGTAATATATGATACTATTTGTTTTATGTCATATAATTTTCTTTAAAATCTTTGAAAATTCTTGTTTTGCTTTCAAAAGTCGATCTTCATTTGAATCACTGATAGCACTGTCTTGCATGATATGCTATATTGCATTCATATTCAAATTCAGCCACTTCTGGAAATAAAATGAAAGAATTATATTCTTTATTTAAAGTAAGTGTTAAGAAGAAGGAAAACAATGGCTACAACTCACAGCACAAGATTACTAAGATACAAAATCTGCCCACGGTTGCACACTGAATTGATTGCTATTGTGGCTGAATCTCAGAGCTTCTGGTTTTCTTTTCCTTCTTTCATTTATTCAACAACCATGTGCTAAGGTTGACAAGTACTGGAGTTATAAGATAAAGATGACATGTTTCACCCGTGAACAGTCATGTACTATAAACTGAAAAGACAGGGGAACCGGGAATTTCCACTCAGTGTCATATATACCAGGACAAGTATAAAACGGGGCACTGTTGGAACACACAGAACAGACACCCAGGTTTGTGTCAATGTTGTCGGCTTTCTGGTGGAGGTGATGTGTAAGCTGACACCAGAAGGACAAAAGCTTCCTGGTGGAGGTGATGTGTAAGCTGACACCAGAAGGACAAAAGCTTCCTGGTGGAGGTGATGTGTAAGCTGACACCAGAAGGACAAAAAAAGGAGTAGCCAGAAAGAGAAATGAAGCAGACCCCCAGACGGGAGGTGAGGGGAACACCGGTGCTATCAGAAGTCCAGTTTGGTGAGATGCTAGCAAAGGGGCAGAGGAGGGGCAGCAGCAGGGAGAAGGCTGACTTATTTGCCAAGGACTATGTATTTCTGTAGTTTTACTTCATGCAAAGGAATTTGGAGTTTTTCCTGGGTGTCAAAGGTAAACCAATGACAGAGTCAATGACTGGAGATTTAAATGTCGCCCCTCGGGTGACAGCTACATGAACTGAAACTGCCAGACTAAGTGTTACTAGATGAGTCTGGTTATTAGGCCTGTGTCACTAGCAAGAACACGGGAGGTGGATGGAGCCAGTTTTCTGACCAGAGCTCCGTGTGCAGGTTGACTGGCGTGGGGAGGGGAGGAAGGGACAGCCAGGAATGAAAAGACGTACATGGACTTTTGAGATTTTTAGAAAGCTATGGAACGTGATGAATTAATTCACAATAACTGTATCTTCCTTATGAATGTTTATGCTTTCATATTTCTCATTCACTATATATAAGGAAGTACTATTTCACACAGTATCTGTTGTCCAAACATGGAAAGGATACAATTTACTCTCTACAGTTTATATCAGAAATCATGCCCTCTAAATTTAATTAATAAATTATGGAAACATACCTTGTTTTAATTCTTTACTTAGAAACTTTTGAAACTCCTGCCATATCTGAAATAAGTCAAATATCATTTGTAGTATTTGAGTTAAACAAGAGACATTATTATAAGAATTAGATACAACTTATAAAATATGTCATTTAAAAAATACTTTCAGGCCTGACCTGTGGTGGTGCAGTGGATAAAGCGTCAACCTGGAAATGCTGAGGTTGCCGGTTCGAAACCCTGGGCTTGCCTGGTCAAGGCACATATGGGAGTTGATGCTTCCTGCTCCTCCCCCCTTTCTCTCTCTCTCTCTCTCTCCTCTCTCTCTCTCCCTCTCCTCTCTAAAATGAATTAAAAAAAATACTTTCAGAGACTAGACCTAACTCAGGGAATGTGTAAAGAAAAAAATAAACTCATAAATAAAATAAATCAATTCCTATTATTAAAATTTTAGATAATAGAGAACATATATATGTAATGCTATTTAATTAATTTGATAAAAAATACAATTAATATTGGTCTACTGAATAAACATAACTTCAGGAAAGTAAAAGTAATGTTTGATACCCTGGTTCAAACAAGTTTAAACAAGTCAAGCCATATTTGATACCAAATGCATTAGTTTGCAATTATTAGACAAACTACACTATATAAAAGTTTAATTAATTATTTTACTTTAATGGAATTTTCTTTAAAATGAACTTCTTGTTATACTTTTAAAAATTAAAATCTTAAGGTATGTTCTATGCTATTAATTTTTCAGCCTAAAATAATGAAAGTGGTACTGTCAAAAGGTCGTGTAAAAATTCCACTGGCAAAAAAAACCCTAAAACTATTTTGCTGTCCGTGTTATAACTGAAACACTTTATTCATGTGGACACAAAGATTTCAGAAAATATTTGATTTGAAGAACAAAAACTGTAATTCTTTAATTTTAATTTTGCTTATTAGTAATTTGAACTAAATTTGGAAACATTCAACTAATTATAATTATAGTCTACATAATTATGAAATGTGTGGGAGTATTACAAATTATATTACAAATGTCCCGATTGAGATTGTTCTGATTTAAACCATTCTTATAAAAGGTATCCTCTTAAACAACCAAGACAGGGTTTAAATAGTATACTGAATTTATAAAACACCGATGACAATGACAATGACAGTATGACATCCAATGTCTTTACAAATTTTAGGTGTGAAGACAAATTTGTTGGATAACATGTTCCCCAATGTTTTCAGAGGCTGCTCTTCATAACACTTTTTTAAACAAAGCATTATAGACAGGCCTTATAAAATGAATAATGTGACAACATTACTAGACAGGCCTTGTAAAATAAATAACTCAATACTAACTAATAGGCCTTTATTGAATCAATTTTCTGTTTTAATTAACAAACACTATGTATAAAGTAAACCACATTTTTATACAACATGAAGAAACTACCAATATAACATTGTTATCATTCCCCCCAAAAGCTCTTTAACTAAATATTTACTTCTGTGATGTTTATGTTTATTTCTAGGTAAGGACTGTTCAAACAATGGAAGTAGCTTGAAGTCCAACGATAATAAGGAGAACACATCTGTAATTTCATTTTTCCATTTATCAAAAATATAAAAAGGTAAGAAAATTATACACATAAAAAATGGATCAGGAACTTTTAATTCATAGGATTTATAATTAGGTCTTCTCATCACTGGTAGTTCCCCAGCTGTGCCCATGGGAAACATCCCCCGGGGAATCCTGCAGGATCACAGAGGTTTGGTCCCCATCCCCCTGCAGCTAGGCAGCTCTATTCGTCTCTGGTCTCTATAATACTGTTCCATGCAAAATTAAAAAATGAAAGTCTTGTCTTTAAAAAAACCCCAAAACTTCAAGGTATGAAAATCACTGATTTAGTTTAAGTGCCTAATTTTACATAAACGGCAATAAATGCTCAGAGAGATTACAGATTGCCTGAGGTCACAAAACCAGTGAGCTGCATGGCAGACATGGCCTTTATGTCTTCTTACTTCCCCACACTCAGGAAAAATACATAGATTTTTAACTCTAACTCAGAGAACATGTATACATACAACCTTGTCATGTAGCTCCATAATGTTTAGGCATGAGAAACAAAATATTAGCTTTCTAAGTAAGTTACAAGTTTTAAAGTCATGAAAAAAATAAAGGAACAGAAATTAATATCATAACTCTTATTAGTAGGAGTCAATACACTCCAGTTAGAAATCACAAATTTTTTCTAAACCACAGAATAAGAAACGTGGAGAAAATCTTTTGGTTAAAACAAGCAAATTGAGATTGAGAAAATACTTCTTTTTGTGTGTGTGTGTATTTTTCCAAAGTGAGAAGGGGAGCAGGGGCAGCAGACAGACAGATTCCCGCATGTGCCCAACCAGGATCCACCCGGCATGCCCACCTGGGGGTGATGCTCAGCCCCTCTGGGGCATTGCTTTGCTTCAACTGGAGCCATTTCACCCCCTAAGGTGGAGGTCATGGAGCCATCCTCAGCGCCCGGGCCAACGTTGTTGCCATGGAGCCTTGGCTGCAGGAAGGGAAGAGAGAGATAGAGAGGAAGGAGAGGGGGAAGGGTGGAGAAGCAGATGGTTGCTTCTCCTGTGTACCCTGGCTGGGAATCGAACCCGGGACTCCTGCACACCAGGCCGACGCTCTAACACTGAGCCAACCAGCCAGGGCCGAGAAAAAAACTTCCTTAAAAGAACTATTTATTTCCTCCAATTAAAACTTGGTTTACCCAAATCAATCAAAAAATGAATTGATGTGTGGGTTTTCTACAGTAAAATTTAAAACACAAAACAGATTTTTTCTTACCATCTAGTGTACTTCTGTCCATCTCTCATCCTTAGTTGGTGTGTACAAAAGACATGAGCTTAATTTCGGTTATGATTTAAACCCAATCAGAAATGAGTGCCTTCATTTCTCTGTCCTCCAGTTTCCACATGAGGACTTAGACTCTCCCTATCTTCCTCATAAGAGAAGCAGAGGTTTACCTGATGGGTGAATTTGAGAGAAGGAACTAAGAATGCTCGCCTGGTTCCAAATCTCTCCTTTGAAAAGCTGCATCTGCCCACAGTACCATGAATTCGGGTCTGCTCTCCTCTGTACAGTAAGCAGCCTGCCCCTGGACAGGGGCCAAGCATTTCTTTCCTCTGCTGACACCTGTGCATGGAAGTGCCTCCCTTGGGATAAGTGTTCAGAAGCCCACTGTGGCCTCACATGTAAACCTCATCCTCCAATGCATCACTACGCATTGGTAACCAGGCTAGTAAGTTCATCTCCATCTACCTGACTCCTGTGTTCTCATCTCAGAAGGGGAGTCATTTTGTCACCTACACCACGACAGCTCCAACAAGGGAGAGGACTACACAACACTTAAAGAAATGTTTTTTCTTCCTTCCCTTTATACTTAATGTACATTGTTCAAAACAACCCCCACTTTAAAGAAGGGAAAAGTTACATTTTAGAAAGAGAAAGATAGTAAAGCCAATAACAACAGCAAAGCACAATAAATAATATATATTTTCATTCACATCACACTAATTTATTGACAGGCTACTGTTAAATTATATTTGAGATTACAGGTTCAAAAATGATGTTGCATTCTTTCTTTAAGACCAATTTGATAAACACATACACTCTTTCAAATTTAATATATTTCAGTAACTATTGATACTTTCAAGTTAAAATTTGATACCATTCTTATTTCACAAGTTTTAGAAAGAACTGTAATATAAAAAATAATAAAATCAAGTACATTTGCCCATTTAAACCACTGTATCCAAGTATAATTTATCCAAGTGTAAACAGATTAAATGTTAGAAGAAAATATTGATTAGTTTTTAAATATTAAAATATGTATTTTGCTGCAGAGAACAGGACTGAGAAAAAATTTGTTGATCAAAGAGCTAAAAATTTAGTTACAGAGAAAATGAATAAAAGAAAAAGTTGAGCAATTATCTGTATCCCTCAAAAAATAAAATGACTACAGGGTATTTGTCAAAGTGGACAAAGTGAAGTAGGGACATGAGGAATTATATAGAGCATATCATTGTTACAATAAACAAGTTTAATAAACTCTGTCTCTGCCTTAGGAGAAAGCAGCACACCTGCTGTGATGGTTTGATTGCATTAATATTCAGAGTAGAGAAACACTGCCTTGGGGATGGAAATGTGAAGACTGTTTTCAGTTGGGAAGAAGTATGACTCCAAATTCTGTTGAGACACAATGTTCTGTCTGCCATGTAAGACTTTAAAGTCTTAGGGCCACTTGAGAGAAATGGCAGCATGAGAGATAACCCTGATTTCTCCCCTTGAAATTTCAACAAATTGAACAACTATAATGGAGAGAAGGAACCCCAGCTGAGCTCACAATAGTGCCTGAAAGATCCACCTACAGAAGGGACTGAAGGTGGGATGAGTTTAAAAGGGTGGCAGAAAATAGAATGCATTCCCAGTAGACTCTGGAAAGGAGAGAAGCTAGCAGACCAAATTTTTCTGTTTCCTTGATGATCTGAGGGAGTGAGACACATTCAGCATGGGTTTTGTTTTGGAGAAGGGAGAAGTGGAGAGACTGAGGGGCAGAAGGGAAGGAGCTGAAATAAGTTTGGGTGACCAATGGCAGGGACACGCCCAGGGTTCCTGTAGCCTGTCTGCATCACTGGGTTTCACTTAAGCTCCCTGCACCTGGGTGCACACACAGCCTGCAGTGTGCCCTCAATCTGCTCCTGCTTAGCCCAGCAGAGTTCCGCCTATGCAGCGCTGAGGCATGTTCAATCTGCACTGGGTTGGCCTGCTGAGTTCCGGGGGTGTGATGCTTGGTGCCATCAGTTCACAATGGGCAGTCCCAGCTCTACACACGTTCTGCACTTTGGGGAGAGGACCAAAGTGTGGCTCTCCAGCTACCCAGGTGCCGCCTTACTCCCCTTATTAGGAGGAGTGGCCATGGCAGATCCACCACAGCTGACTCTCTGGGGCCACTCTCTCCCCTGAGAGGCAAAGGGGCCTCTGCATTGGTCTGTTGGGACCTGTGGAAGAGTGCCCAGGATGGTCATTGCTAGAGCCATAAAACTGCAAAGCCACTGCTAAAGCTGTAAAGTGGAAACTGTAAAGTCCTAACAAGCAGCCCCACCCACAAACACTACTGTGGCCCTACGTATATCATTAGAACAGCAATGCCATAGCAGAGGTCTGCGAGAATCTCACAGAGCCAAAACTTGTAGAACAGCGACACCTACTGGAAAAAGAAAAAAGTACCCTCTCAAAACAAAAAAAATACTTTTTTATTTTTCTTGATTTTTCTCCTTTCTTTTTTCTTTTTTCTCTTTTTCCCATATGAATTTCATTATCCTTAGTTTTTATATTTATATTCTTATTTTATGTGAGGATTTTATTTTTGATACTTTTTAAACCTTTTTTCTCTCTTCCTTTTTCTTTTCTCTCATATGAAATTCATTTTTCTTAAAATTATTGTATTTTTACTCTTTTTGTGGTGTTTTATTTGTTTTTTATTTCATTTTTCTCTTTTTTATTATTTCTCAGTTCTTGCTCTATGTTCTCTATAGCTTTTTCTATTTATCTGTTTTAGAATTTTTATTTTTTCACTGTATTTTTTCAGTTTTTATTTTTAATTTCTTAATTGTCTCTTGTTAGTGTTATTAACAATACCACTTCAGGAGATGACGTCAGAGTAATGGCAGGGTAGGAAGCCATACCGATAAATCTCCCCCAAAACTCAACAAGATCTTCAACCAGAAACAGAAAAACCTATCCTTGGAGCCTCCAGATGTTTCACACTACACCCGAAGGTATGGTCGAGCAAAAAATTGGCTAAATATATAACCAAACCCCGAAGGAAATAGGGAGTAAGAAATGCTCTGCCTTCCTCACTAACCTAAACAGGGCGGCTTTCTCTGGGATCTGTGAATATAGAAACTGAGGCGGGCAAAGGGGGTGAATAGATCCAGGCCGCGGCACAAACGACTGAACCAGGTTGTGGCACGGAGATCCAAGCCGAGGAAAAACTGATCCTGTGGCAACCCAGGCAATACAAGCTAACACTCTCACCAAACCCAGACAAAGAAAGACAAGCAGGGCAGCCATTTTACCCGATCTCCTGGTCGGCGAGCACAGATAGTGGGCAAGAGATTTCTTCCTAAGCCCCGGGAGTGGGTGCCTGTGTTACCCCACGTGTTATTTTTAATTTCTTAATTGTCTCTTGTTAGTGTTATTAACAATACCACTTCAGGAGAGGCAGAGGCAGAGGCCTTTGTGTGGGCCGAAAGCGGAATCTCTGGGCAACCCCAGCGCCCTGGGAAAGCCACGCACGGGAGGGAGCGAGAACTAATTACAACGGTGGAACTTTTCCGTGCTGGTAGGGGATTCACTCAGAGGGAAACGCGGCCGGCCTCATATCCTGGTCTGCGCGCGCAGATAGCGAGAGATTCCTCCAAGTGCCTCAGCAGTGCGTGCCCGTGTTATCGCACAGAGGGGCAGAGTCAGGGGCCTTTGTGTGGGCCAAAGCAGAATCTCTAGCCACCCCAGAGCCTTGCAAAAGCCACGCACAGGGACGGAGTGAGAGCCAATTCCAACGCAGGAACTTTTCCATGCGGTTGGGGGTTTCACTCAGAGCGTGAGACTGCTGGCCGGATATCCTGGTCTGCACTTGCAGAGAGTGAGCGAGAGTATCCTCCAAGCGCCCCGAAAGTGGGCGCCTGCCTGTGTTACCGGACAGAGTGGCAGAGCCAGAGGTCTTTGAGTGGGCAGAAACTCCGCCTGATTATGCTAGCAGCTCTGACTGACTGAGCCTTACCCAGAGCCCTGTGCTGAGTAGAAATAGAGTGGGGAGTTGCCAGTTCTTTGAGCCTCTTACTATCCAGGCAGAGGCAGCACCAACCCCATAGCTGGATTATCAGGCTACTAATTGAGGAAGGAAAGACTAGGAGAAAGGCTACAGGAACATGGACTCTCTCACTGTCGGAGCCTATAAATGCTAATGAGCCTCGACTGCCAACGAGACTAAAGCACAATACATGATATCGCCATAGAGACTTATCAACTGCAAACCTCTACCTGAGCATGCCAAAGGGGCAGAACCTGGGGTACAGACTCACCGACCAGGAAGAGGGAGAGAAAAGAAAAAGCAAGAAGATAACCTCTCAAAATCAAGAATAATCTGCAGACTTTATAACCTATCCCATTTTATTATATTTGTTCATTTGTTTCTCTTATCTTCATTCTTGATATTTTTTTTCTTCCTCCAATTTGGCCGATTAACTCTCTGCCGGTCTTACTCTTTCCTCTCCTTGAACTACACTACCCATAAGTGTTACATCTCCCATTATCTTTTCTCTCCTCTTCCTTTCTCTCTATGAGGGTTGCACTCCAAAACCCTTAACTCTCTCTCTCTCCTCTTTTTTCTTTTTTCTTCTTTTAGTGGTTCCCTCTTTTTTTCTCTCTCTCTCTTTTCTCCCTCTATATTAGTTTCTTCCTTTCTCCTTTACATCTCCTCTCATTCAAACCTCAATAACAAACAAATTATATTATCTGGGACTCAAACTTATGTTTGTGGCATTTTGGGGTTTTTTTATTTCACCTTTTTAACTCACTAGCAGTGCTCCCATCCCTGGCTCTCCATTTTATCTAGTTCTTGTTCCACTAAATACAATAGTAATTTTTTAATTTGTCCCCCCATTTTTCTGTTTTCCTCTTATTCCTCTCATCATAACTCTTAGTCAACCAACACCTGAAAGCAAATCATTTTATTTTTGACCCCAATTTTTTCCTTATTTGCTTTTTGTGGGTCCATACCCCCTTCTTTTTTCTTTTTTTTCTTTTTTTTGCCCCTTTATTACTTTTCCCCAACTCAGGCCCTCCATTACAGGCATTGTTTGTTATAATTCACAGTTCACCACAAGATTTTCTCAAGAAAGAGGGGAGAGGAGAGGAGAGAAAAAAAGGAGGGGGGGAATAATTTCCTTTATTTAAAATTTTTATTTTATATTATTTTTCTTTATTTCATTATTAATTTTTTTTAAAAAAACAACTCTTCGATTTTTTATTTTTTTAACTTTTTATTCTTTATTAAATCTCATTAATACTATCAACAAAACCACCCTCAGATGCCATTAAGGAAGAGAAAATCGAATATCATGGATACAAAAGAAAGAGAGGTAACACAGCTAGATGAGGAAAAATTTAATATATTGGAAACCTTGGAGCTAAATGACAGAGAATTCAAGATAGAAATCCTAAAAATCCTCCGAGATATACAAGAAAACACAGAAAGGCAATTTAGGGAGCTCAGAAAACAACTCAATGAGCACAAAGAATATATGTCCAAGGAAATTGAAACTATAAAAACAAATCAAATAGAGATGAAAAACTCAATTCATGAGCTGAAAAACGAAGTAACAAGCTTAGCTAATAGAACAGGTCAGATAGAAGAGAGGATTAGTGAAATAGAAGACAAGCAACTTGAGGCACAACAGAGAGAAGAAGAGCCTCAAAAATTAAAAAAAATGAGATAGCCCTACAAGAATTATCTGACTCCATCAAAAAGAATAACATAAGAATAATAGGTATATCAGAGGGAGAAGAGAGAGAAAATGGAATGGAGAACATACTCAAACAAATAATAGATGAGAACTTCCCAAGCCTGTGGAAAGAACTAAAGCCTCAAATTCAAGAAGCAAACAGAACTCCGAGTTTTCTTACCCCCAACAAACCTACTCCAAGGCATATCATAATGAAATTGACACAAACCAACAGCAAAGAAAAAATTCTCAAGGCAGCCAGGGAAAAGAACACAACATATAAAGGAAGGCCCATTAGATTATCATCAGATTTCTCAGAAGAAACTCTACAAGCTAGAGAGTGGACCCCACTATTTAAAGTCCTGAAAGAGAGGAACTTTCAGCCACGAATACTATACCCATCAAAGCTATCCTTCAAATATGAAGGAGAAATAAAAACATTCACAGATACAGAAAAGATGAGGGAATTTATCATCAGAAAACCCCCACTCCAGGAATTACTAAAGGGGGTTCTCCAATCAGATACAAAGAACAACAACAACAACAACAAAAAAACAGAGCCACAAGTAAAAGCTCCAAGAAGAACACAATAAAACCAAATTTAAACTGTGACAACAACAAAAAGAAAGGGGGGGAGAAGATGGAGATTAACAGTAGCAAAGGACGATGGAGTGCAAAAGTACTCACAAAATAGTTCGCTACAATGAACAGGGTAGAAACACTTTTCATTACTCAAAGGTAACCACCATTGAAAAAACCACCACAGAAGCACATGAGATAAAAAAAGATAGCAACAGAGGAAAGATGTATGGACTACAACTAAATAAAACAAAAGATAGAAAAATGAAAGAGAAGGATCAAACAAGACACAAAACTAACAGAAAGCAAGATATAAAATGGCAATAGGGAACTCACAAGTGTCAATAATTACAATAATGTAAACGGATTAAAGTCACCAATAAAAAAGCACAGAGTAGCCGAATGGATTAAAAAAGAAAATCCAACTGTATGCTGCCTACAGGAAACTCATCTAAGCAACAAGGATAAAAACAAATTCAAAGTAAAAGGCTGGAAAACAATACTCCAAGCAAATAACATCCAAAAAAAAAGCAGGTGTAGCAACACTCATATCAGATAATGCTGACTACAAGACAGCAAAAGTACTCAGAGACAAAAATGGCCATTTCATAATGGCTAAGGGGACACTGAATCAAGAAGACATAACAATTCTTAATATATAGGCACCAAACCAAAGAGCACCAAAATATATAAGACAGCTACTTATTGATCTTAAAACAAAAACTGACAAAAATACAAACATACTTGGAGACCTCAATACACCGCTGACGGCTCTAGATCGGTCATCCAAACAGAGAATCAACAAAGACATAGTGGCCTTAAACAAAACACTAGAGCACCTGGATATGATAGACATCTACAGGACATTTCATCCCAAAGTGACTGAGTATACATTTTTCTCCAGTGTACATGAATCATCCTCAAGAATTGACCATATGTTGGGCCACAAAAACAACATCAGCAAATTCAGAAAAATTGAAGTTGTACCAAGCATATTTTCTGATCATAAAGCCTTGAAACTAGAATTCAACTGCAAAAAAAGAGGAAAAAAATCCCACAAAAATGTGGAAACTAAACAACATACTTATAAAGAATGAATGGGTCAAAGAAGAAATAAGTGCAGAGATCAAAAGATATATACAGACTAATGAAAATGACAATACAACATATCAGAATCTATGGGATGCAGCAAAAGCAGTGATAAGAGGGAAGTTCATATCACTTCAGGCCTATATGAACAAACAAGAGAGAGCCCAAGTGAACCACTTAACTTCCCACCTTAAGGGACTAGAAAAAGAAGAACAAAGACAACCCAAAACCAGCCGAAGAAAGGAGATAATAAAAATCAGAGCAGAAATAAATGAATTAGAGAACAGAAAAACTATAGAAAAAATTAATAGAACAAGGAGCTGGTTCTTTGAAAAGATGAACAAAATTGACAAACCCTTGGCAAGACTTACCAAGGAAAAAAGAGAAAGAACTCATATAAACAAAATCCAAAATGAAAGAGGAGAAATCACCACGGACACCGTAGATATACAAAGAATTATTGTAGAATACTATGAAAAACTTTATGCCACTAAATTCAACAACCTAGAAGAAATGGATAAATTCCTAGAACAATACAACCTTCCTAGACTGAGTCAAGAAGAAGCAGAAAGCCTAAACAGACCTATTAGTAAAGAAGAAATAGAAAAAACCATTAAAAACCTCCCCAAAAATAAAAGTCCAGGCCCTGACGGCTGTACCAGCGAATTTTATCAAACCTTCAAAGAAGACTTGGTTCCTATTCTCCAGAAAGTCTTCCAAAAAATTGAAGAAGAAGCAATACTTCCAAACACATTTTATGAGGCCAACATAACCCTCATACCAAAACCAGGCAAGGATGGCACAAAAAAAGAAAACTACAGACCAATATCTCTAATGAATACAGATGCTAAAATACTACACAAAATACTAGCAAATCGAATACAACAACATATTAAAAAAATAATACATCATGATCAAGTGGGATTCATCCCAGAATCTCAAGGATGGTTCAACATACGTAAAACGGTTAACATAATACACCATATCAACAAAACAAAGAACAAAAACCACATGATCTTATCAATAGATGCAGAAAAGGCTTTTGATAAAATACAACACAATTTTATGTTTAAGACTCTCAACAAAATGGGTATAGAAGGAAAATATCTCAACATGATAAAGGCCATATATGATAAACCATCAGCTAACATCATATTAAATGGCACTAAACTGAAGGCTTTCCCCCTTAAATCAGGAACAAGACAGGGTTGTCCACTCTCTCCACTCTTATTTAATGTGGTACTAGAGGTTCTTGCCACAGCAATCAGACAAGACAAAGAAATAAAAGGCATCCATATCGGAAAAGAAGAAGTAAAAGTATCACTTTTTGCAGATGATATGATCCTATACATCAAACACCCCAAAGAATCCACAAAAGGACTACTAGAAACAATAAGCCAATACAGTAAGGTCGCAGGATACAAAATTAACATACAGAAGTCCATAGCCTTTCTATATGCCAACAATGAAACAATTGAGAACGAATTCAAAAGAATAATCCCCTTCACGATTACAACAAAAAAAATAAAATACTTAGGAATAAACATAACAAAGAGTGTAAAGGACTTATATAATGAAAACTATAAACCATTGTTAAGGGAAATTGAAAAAGATATAATGAGATGGAAGAATATACCTTGTTCTTGGCTAGGAAGAATAAATATAATCAAGATGGCTATATTACAAATTTAATGCAATTCCCATCAAACTTCCTTTGACATTTTTTAAAGAAATAGAGCAAGAAATCATCAGATTTATATGGAACTATAAAAAACCCTGAATAGCCAAAGCAATCCTAAAGAAAAAGAATGAAGCTGGGGGCATTACAATACCTGACTTCAAACTCTATTATAGGGCCACGACAATCAAAACAGCATGGTATTGGCAGAAAAATAGACACTCAGACCAATGGAACAGAATAGAAAGTCCAGAAATAAAACCACATATATGTAGTCAAATAATTTTTGATAAAGGGGCCAAGAACACACACAATGGAGAAAAGAAAGTCTCTTCAATAAATGGTGCTGGGAAAACTGGAAAGCCACATGCAAAAGAATGAAACTGGACTACAGTTTGTCCCCCTGTACTAAAATTAACTCAAAATGGATCAAAGATCTAAACATAAGACCTGAAACAACTAAGTACATAGAAGAAGACATTGGTACTCAACTCATGGACCTAGGTTTTAAAGTATATTTTATGAATTTGACTCCACAGGCAAGAGAAGTGAAGGCAAAAATTAATGAATGGGACTACATCAGACTAAGAAGTTTTTGCTCAGCAAGAGAAATTGATAACAAAATAAACAGAAAGCCAACTAAATGGGAAATGATATTTTCAAACAACAGCTCAGATAAGGGCCTAATATCCAAAATATACAAAGAACTCATAAAACTCAACAACAAACAAACAATCCAATAAAAAAATGGGAAGAGGACATGAACAGACACTTCTCCCAGGAAGAAATACAAATGGCCAACAGATATATGAAAAGATGCTCATCTTCTTTAGCTATTAGAGAAATGCAAATCAAAACTGCAATGGGATACCACCTCACACCTGTTCGATTAGGTATTATTAGCAAGACAGGTAATAGCAAATGTAGGAGAGGCTGTGGAGAAAAAGGAACCCTCATTCATTGTTGGTGGGAATGTAAAGTAGTACAACCATTATGGAAGAAAGTATGGTGGTTCCTCAAAAAACTGAAAATAGAACTACCTTATGACCCAGCAATCCCTCTACTGGGTATATACCCCCAAAACTCATAAACATTGATATGTAAAGACACATGCAGCCCCATGTTTATTGCAGCATTGTTCACAGTGGCCAAGACATGGAAACAACCAAAAAGCCTGTCAATAGATGACTGGATAAAGAAGATGTGGCACATATACACTATGGAATACTACTCAGCCATAAGAAATGATGACATCGGAACATTTACAGCAAAATGGTGGGATCTTGATAACATGGTACGAAGCGAAATAAGTAAATCAGAAAAAACCAGGAACTGCATTATTCCATACATAGGTGGGACATAAAAGTGAAACTAAGAGACATTGATAAGAGTGTGGTGGTTACGGGGGGGGGGAGGGGGGAAAGGGAGAGGGAATAGGGAGGGGGAGGGGCACAAAGAAAACAAGATAGAAGGTGACAGAGGACATTCTGACTTTGGGTGATGGGTATGCAACATAATTGAACGACAAGATAACCTGGACTTGTTATCTTTGAATATATGTATCCTGATTTATTGATGTCACCCCATTTAATAAATAAAATTATTAAAAAAAAAACCAATACCACTTCAAATGCCATCAAAGAAGGAGAAATCAAATATCATGGGTACACAAGACAGAGACATAGCTCAGCTAGATGATGAAAAATCTCCAGAAAACATCTCAATTACATGGAAACCCTGGAGTTAAATGACAGAGAATTCAAAATTGAAGTTATAAAAATACTCAATGAGATACAAGAAAACAATGATAGGCAATTTAGTGAGCTCAAAAAAAAAATTAATAGACAAAAAGAGTACTTTACCAAGAAGATTGAAAGTATAAAAAATAACCAAACAAAGATGAAGAAATCAATATATGAACTGAAAAATGAGGTAGTAAGCTTTGCTAATAGAACAGGCCAGATAGAGGAGAGAATTAGTGACAACAAAGACAGGCAAGTAGAGATACTACAGAGAGAAGAAGAGAGACTCACGAATTTAAAAAAATGAGACAGCCCTACAAGAGTTGTCTGATTCCATCAGAAAGAGCAATATAAAAATAATGGGTATATTAGAAGAAGAAGAGAAGGAGAAGTGGATGGAGAGCCTATTCAAACAAATAATTGATGAGAACTTCCGAAACCTGTGGAAAGAGAACTTCAAATCCAAAAAAACAAACAGAACACTGAGTTACCCCAACCCAAACAGATCTACTCCAAGGCACATCATAATGAAACTGTCACAAATCAATGACAAAGAAAGAATTCTCAAGGTAGCTAGGGAAAAGAAGAATATAACAACATAAAGGAAGGCCCATTAGGTTGTCATCAGATTTCTCATCAGAAACTCTACAATCCAGAGGAGAGTGAACCCAAACATTTAAAGTACTGACAGAGAGGAAGTACCAGCCAAGAATACTATATTCATCAAAGCTATCCTTCAAATATGAAAGAGAAATAAAAATATTTACAGATGTAGAGAAGATGAGGTTATTTATCACCGGAAAACCTCCACTGCAGCAAATACTAAAGGGGATACAACCAGATACAAAGAAGAAAACAAAACAAAACAACAAGTAAAAGCTCCAACAAGATCATGATAAAAACAAGGATAATCTGTTACAACAATAACATAAGAGGGAGAGGATAATGACAAGCAGTAGCAAAGAAGGATGGAGTGCCAAAGCACTCATGAGATAATGGATTCTTTAATATGACAATTTTCTTTTAATAACCCAATGGTAACCACCCACGTAAATGCCACTAATGAAACATATAGCATAACAAAAGAAAAAACTGGGGGAAAAAAATGGAATACCACCAAAAAACCCCAAAACAAAACAAACTGACAGAAAAACAAAAGAGAAGAACCAAATGAGACACAGAGCTATCAGAAAGCAATATATAAAATGGCTATAGGAAATCCTCAAGTGTCAGTAATTACTCTAAATGTAAATGGATTGAATTCATCAATAAAGCGACACAGAGTAAAAGATGGGATCAAAAAGAAAAATCCAACCATATGCTGCTTTTAAGAGACACAACTAAGCTGTAAGGACAAAAATAGATTCAAAATAAAAGGTTGGTAAGCAAATAGTATCCAAAGAAAAGCAGGTGCAGCCATACTTATATCTGACAATGCTGACTACAAGACAACAAAAATAACCAGAAACAAAGATGGTTATTATACAGTGATAAAGGGGACATTGTATCAAGAAGACATAACACTTCTTAATATATATGCACCAAACCAGGGAGCACAAAAATATATCAGACATCTACTAACTGATTTAAAAATAGAAAAATACAATCCTACTTGGAAATCTCAATACACCATTGATGGTTCTAGATCATTTATTCAAACAGAAAATCAATAAAGAGATATTGGCCTTAAATGAAACACTAGAAAAAATGGACAAAGTAGACATCTGCAGGACATTTCATCCCAGAACTTCAGAGTATACAGTATTCTCCAGTGTACATGAAACATTCTCAAGAATAGACAATATGTTGGGCAACAAAACTAACATCTACAAATTCAGAAAGATTAAAATTATACCAAGCATATTCTCTGACCATAAGGTATTGAAATTAGAATTCAACTATAAAAAAAGAAGTAAAGAAACCAACAAAAATGTGGAAATTAAACAAAACACTTCTAAAAAATGACTGGGTCAAAGAAGAAATAAGAGCAGAGATCAAAAGATATATACAGACAGCTCTAGCTGGTTGGCTCAGTGGTGGAGCGTCAGCCTGGCATGCAGGAGTCCTGGGTTCAATTCCCAGCCAGGGCATACAGGAGAAGCACCCCTCTGCTTCTCCACCCCTCCCCCTCTCCTTCCTCTCTGTCTCTCTCTTCCCCTCCCACAGCCAAGGCTCCACTGGAGCAAACTTGGCCCGGGCGCTGAGGATGGCGCTATGGCCTCTGCCTCAGGCACTAGAATGGCTCTGGTTGCAACAGAGCAATGCCCCAGATGGGCAGATCATCGCCCCCTGGTGGGCATGCTGGGTGGATCCCAGTTTGGCGCATGCAGGAGTCTGACTGCCTCCCCGTTTCCAACTTCAGAAAAAAAAAAAAAAGATATATATATAGACAAACGAAAATGACAACATGGCATATCAAAATTTCTAGGCCTGACCAGGCAGTGGCATCGTAGAATGGGACACAGGAGACCCAGGTTCAAAACCCAGAGGTTACTGGCTTGAGCACAGGTTCATCCAGCTTGAGCATGGGCTCACCAGCTTGAGCATGGGGTCACTGGCTTGAGTATGGGATCAGAGACATGACCCCATGGTCACTGGCTTGAGTCCAAAGGTTGCTGGCTTGAAGCCCAAGGTCACTGGTTTGAGCAAGGGGTCACTTATTCTGCTGCAGTCCCCCAGTCAAGGCACATATGAGGAAGTAATCAATGAACAACGAAGGAGACTAAAGAGCCACAACAAAGAATTGATGCTTCTCATTTCTCTCTCTTTCTGTCTGTCTGTCCCCATCTCTCTCTCTCTCTCTCTCTCTCTCTCTCTCTCTCTCTCTCTCTCTCTGTCACACACACAAAAAAAATTCTTGGATGCAGCAAAAGCAGTAATAAGAAGGAAGTTGATATCATTACAGGAAAATATCAAGAAACAAGAGAGAGCCCAAGTAAACAATACTATATCTTAAGGAACTAGAAAAAGAAGAACAAAGGCAATTTAAAACCAGCAGAAGAAAAAAAAATAGTAAAAATTAGAGCAGAAATAAATGAAATAGAGAACAGAAAAACCATAGAAAAAATTAATACAATAAAGAGCTGAGTCTTTGAAAAGATCAATAAAATTGACAAACTCCTGGCAAGACTCACTAAGGAACAAAGAGAAAGGACTCATATAAACAATATACAAAATGAAAGAGGAGAAATTACCACGGATATCATAGATATACAAAGAATCATTGTAGAATACTACGAAAAACAGTATGCCACTAAATTCAACAATCTAGAAGAAATGGATAAATTCCTAGAACTATATAATTTTCCTAGACTGAGTCACAAAGAAGTGTAAAGCCTAAATAGACCCATAAGCAAGGAGGAGATAGAAATAACTATCAAAAATTTCCCCCAAAATAAAAGTCTAGGACCAGACGGCTACAGTAGTGAATTATACCAAATATTCATAGAAAATTTGGTTCCTATCCTTCTCAATGTCTTCCAAAAAAAATGAGGCCAACATAACACTCATACCAAAACCTGGCAAGGACAATACAAAAAAACAAAACAAAACTATAAACCAATATCACTAATAAATACAGAAGCAAAATCCTAAACAAAATACTAGCAAATCAAATGCAACAACACATTAAAAAAATAACATATCACGATCAAGTGGGATTCATCCCAGAAGCACAAGGATGGTTCAATATACATAAATCTATTTGCCTTACCTGTGGTGGTGCAGTGGATAAAGTGTCGATTTGGAAACACTGAAGTTGCCAGTTCGAAACCCTGGGCTTGCCTGGTCAAGGCACATATGGGAGTTGATGCTTCCTGCTCCTCCTTTCTGTCTGTCTGTCTGTCTATCCCTCTCTCTCTAAAATGAATAAATAAAAAATATAAAAAAAATTAAAAACATAAATCTATTAACGTAATACACCATAACAAAACAAAGAACAAAAGTCACATAATCCTATCAATAGATGCAGAGAAGGCATTCGATAAGATACAACATTCTTTAGTGTTTAAAACACTCAATAAAATGGGTATAGAAGGAAAATACCTCAACATAATAAAGGCCATATATGACAAATCACCAGCTAACTTCATACTAACTGGTGAAAACTGAAAGCTTTTTCTTTAAAATCAGAAACAAGACAAATATGCCCACTCTCTCCACTCCTATTCAACATAGTCTTGGAAGTTTTAGAGCAATCATACAAGAGAAAGAAATAAAAGGCATTCATATGGAAAAAGAAGAAATAAAGGTTTTTTTTTTTTTTGCAGATGACATGATCTTGTATATAGAAAACCCCAAAGACTCCACTGAAAGACTCTTAGAAACAATAAACCAATACCATAAGATCTCAGGATACAAAATTAATACAGAGGTACCTTGAGATAAGAACAGATCAACATAATTTTTTTTTTTTTTAAGATATGAGCTGCAACTCAGTCCATATTTTTGTTTGAGATCCGAGTGAAATTCCGAGATACGAGTCCTGATTTGGGAAGCTGCCACTGGTAGGTGCATTGGCGCACAGGTCCAGTATCGGCAGTTTGATATACGAGTTGACTGGCTTACGAGCTCGGTTATAGAATGAATTAAATTCATATCTCAAGGTACCACTGTATACAGAAGTCTATTGCTTTCACATATGCCAACAATGAAACTTTGGAAAATGAACTAAAAAAAATAATCCCTCTTACAATGGCAACAAAAATAAAATAAAATACCTAGGAATAAACATAACAAAGAATGAAAGGATCTATATACTGAAAACTACAAAGTGTTATTAAAGAAAATCGAAAAAGACACAATGAAATAAAAAAATATCCAGTGTTCTTGGATAGGAAGAATAAATATAGTTAAATGGCCATATTACCCAAAGCAATATACAAATTTAATGCAATCTCTATCAAAATTCCAATGTTATTTTTTAAAGAAATGGGACAGAAAATCACCATGTTTGTATGGAACCATAAAATAATCTCCAATAGTCAAAGCAATCCTAAATAAAAAGAATGAAGCCAGAGGCATTACAATACCTGACCTCAAATTATATTACAGAACCATGATAATCAAAACAGCAAGGTATTGACAGAAAAATAGACACACAGAACAATGGAACAGAATTGAGAGCCCAGAAACAAAACCACATATATATGGGCAAATCATCTTCAACAAAGAAGCCAAAAACAGCCTGACCAGGTGGTGGCGCAGTGGATAGAGCGTCAGACTGGGATGCGGAAGGACCCAGGTTCGAGACCCCAAGGTCACCAGCTTGAGCACGGGCTCATCTGGCTTGAGCAAAGAGCTCACCAGCATGGACCCAAGGTCGCTGGCTCCAGCAGGGGGTTACTCGGTCTGCTGAAGGCCCGCGGTCAAGGCACATGTGAGAAAGCAATCAATGAACAACTAAGAAGTCGCAACGCACAACGAGAAACCGATGATTGATGCTTCTCATCTCTCTCCGTTCCTGTCTGTCTGTCCCTGTCTATCTCTGCCTCTGTAAAGAAGCCAAAAACACACAAGGGAGAAAAGAAAGCCTCTTCAGTAAATGGTGCTCTGAAAATTGGAAAGCCACATGCAAAAGAATTAAACTTGACTATAATTTGTCCCCTTGCACCAAAATTAATTCAAAATAGATCATAGACCTAAATATAAGATTGGAAACAATAACTCACATAAATGAAAACATAGGTACTAAACTCATGGATCTTGGCCGTGGAGAACATTTTATGAATTTGACCTTAAAGGCAAGGGAAGCAAAGGCAAAAATAAATGAATGGGACTATATCACACTAAAAAGCTTCTGCACAGCAAAAGAAACTGACATAAAAACAAACAGACAGCGAGGCCCTGGCCAGTTGGCTCAGTGATAGAGCATTGGCCTGGTGTATGGATGTCTCGGGTTCAATACCCAGCCAGGGCACACAGGAAAAGCGTCCATCTGCTTCTCCACCCTTTCCCCTCTCCTTTCTTTCTATCTCTCTCTTCCCTTCCTGCAGCCAAGGCTCCATTGGAGCAAAACTGGCCCCGGGCACTGAGGATGGCTGGCTCCATGGCCTCTACCTCAGGCACCATTTGCAATGGAGCAATGACCCAGATGGGTAGAACATCGCCTCTTAGCGGGCATGCCAGGTGGATCCTGATTGGGCGCATGCGGGAGTCTGTCTCTCTGCCTCCCTACTTCTCACTTCAGAAAAATACCAAAAACAAAACAAAACAAACAAACAAACAAACAAAAAACAGCCAGCTAAATGGGAGATGACATTTGCAAACAACAGCTCAGATAAGGGGTTAATATCCAAGATATAAAAGAACTCACAAAACTCAGCAACAAACAAGGAAACAATACAGTAAAAAAATGGGGAGAGGATATGATCAGACACTTCTCCTAAGAAGAAATACAAATGGCCAACAGATATGTGAAAAAATGCTCATCTTCACTAGCTATTAGAGAAATGCAAATCAAAACTACAATGAGATACTACCTCATCCCTATTAGATTGGCTATTATCAACAAGAAAGGTAATAACAAGTTTTGGAGGGGCTGTGGAGAAAAAGGAACCCTCATTACTGTTGGTGGGAATGTAAATAAGTACAACCATTTTGGAAGAAAGTATGGTGGTTCCTCAAAAAATTAAGAATAGAATTACAATATGATCCAGCAAACCCTCTACTGGGTATATACCCTCAAAACTTGAAAACACTGGTACATAAAGACACATGCACCCCCATGTTCATTGTAGCATTATTCACAGTGGCCAAGACATGGAAACAACCAAAGTGCCCTTTGATAGAGGATTGGATAAAGAAGATGTGGTACATATATACAATGGAATATTACTTAGCCATAAGAAATGATGACATAGTATCATTTACAACAACATGGATAGACTTTGATATCATTATACTGAGTGAAATAAGTAAATCAGAAAAACCTAAAAACTGTATGATTCCACACATATGTGGGGTACAAAATTGAGACTCACAGACATAGATAAGAGTGCAGTGGTTACCAGGGGGAGGAAGATGTGGGAGGGTGATTGGGGAAAGGATAGAAAGAGGGACAAATATAAGGTGACGGAGGATGATTTGACTTTAGGTAATGGTTATACAACATAATCGACTGTCCAAATGATGTGGAGATGTTTACCCAAAATCTATGTACTCTTGTTGATCAATGTCACCCTGTTAAATTTAATTTTCTAAATAAAGTCTTAGCAATATTAACTGTTTTAGTTTTCATCAATTTGTGTAAAAAGAGTTGCTAAATTGAATATACATTGAGAAATGTAAAAAATTACTTAAATAAAAGAGAAATTTTCTGAAAGTGTCAGGAGTGGACCAAAAGTCCAAATCAATCAATGTAAAATTGAGTCTTCCTATTTGTTTAACACAGATTTAAAGACGCTGATTGAGAAGCCATCATGTCTTACATTGCATTAGGAACACAAATACTGAAAAATAAAAAAAAAATTGAAACCAGAGAAATTTCACGTTAAAAAATTGTCTGAAATAAATTTTTAAGTTTTCAGTTCTAAGAAAAAAATTCTATGCGTAAGAAAATATAGTCACATATCTGTTCAAGCAAATACTAACTTTTGTATTTTATAATATCATTAAATAACACAGTTGAATAAAACTGCAAAATTACTTCTGATTTTTAGGACAAACATCCCAGAATTAAACTAGAATGTGAAAACTAAAGGTAAAAATTAGCAAAACAGATATGTAGTCACCTATATCACTACAATAAAATCAGTGGGCAAAGCTGAACTTCATGTCATGGCGAGAGAGGCAACAAATCTAAATATTCTGAAAGTGGAAAAACTTGCTTCAGCAACCAGTACAACTGATAAGACAGACTTAGAACAATATTGTAATTATTGTTCTTATGGTTAGAGTAACAATGCTGGATATGACAGAACTTCACCATAGGAATAGTCCAAAGTTTTACATAAAAGCCTTACAAATAAAGAGGATTGATGAACAAATCAATATAATGTTACTTTTTAACATTTTACTCTCTATCATCATGGCTAAAAACCTTTAGAAGTCTGTGGTTTTGTAATGTCCCACCCAAAACTCACATAGTTCTATCACTTTAGACTTCATGCAACCATCTCTGATACAATTATTTTGTTTCTTAGTGGCATTAATTAAATCCCAGTAACTAAACTAGCAGTCATGAAGAAACTCAACAAGATACAGGAAAACTCAAAAGATAGTGCAGTGAGCTCAGGAATAAAATTAATGTATAGGCAGAGTGCTTTACCAAGGAGATGAAACTATAAAAAAGAACCAAACAGAAATTCTGGAGCTGAAATGTCAACAAATAAGATGAAGAATGTATATTAATAACAAAGATAATCAATGAAAGATAGTTGCTATTTCAAGACTCCCCATCATTGCCATCTTAGTCATCAATCATTCCAGTGCTGGCAAGATATACAGACATTAGAGACCTTTATTTTAAAAATTAAAATATTAAAAAAAATTCACATATTTGTTTAATTTTACTATTTGAAAATGTACAATAGCTCAGCAAGTCATTTTATAAAAATTGAAATAAAAATGTTGTAAGTAAATAGCAATTAAGAATGTTCTCTCATGTAAGATGACAAAAATTTTCAGTTAACAAAAATTAATCCTTTTAGTGATACAAGTTTATTTAATTCATAAAAACAATTTATCTCCACTTTATTTAAAACATAAACTTCCATATATGGTTAAGTGTTTGGATATCATCATTCACTTATGCTTAGGGATGAAAAAATTGGGGTGCAGCAAAACGTTTAAATTGTTATGAACCATGGCCAAACTGAACTCCATTAGAAAGGAAGCCAGAGCATCTCTGAGTGCAGCCTTGGTTATTAGACAATAATGCTTCATCTCCAAAGTGGAACTTAATGTAGCTTTTCAAAAAAATAAAAATGTGTCACTTATTCACTTATTGAATAAAGTTAATGATAGGTATCTCTTAAAAATGAGAGACCCAGGGACTTAAAAAAGATTGTAAAATTTCTGTCTCCTTTCTCTATTAGCACAAATAATTAAGACTTTTCCTCACTGTGCCAATTAACTCAAAATTTCACCAAATGAGGCCCTGGCTAGTTGGCTCAGTGGTAGAGAATCAGCCTGGTGTGAGAAGCACCCATCTGCTTCTCCACCCCTTTCTCTCTCTCACTCTCTTTCTCTCTTCTCCTCCCCTCCTGCAGCCATGGCTCGATTAGAGTGAGTTGGCCCAGGCACTGAGGATGGCTCCATGGTCTATGCCTCAGGCACTAAAAAATGGCTCTGGTTGCAATGGAGCAAGATCCCCAGATGGGCAGATCATTGCCCCCTAGTGGGCATGCCAAGTGGATCCCAGTCAGGGCTCATGTGAGAGTCTGTCTCTGCCTCCCTTCCTCTCACTAAAAATAAAAATTTTCACCAAAAGAAACACAAGAATATCAGAAATCTGAAACCGAAGGGAAAAAAAGAGAATACAACAAACCTTGATTAAGTAAGTCTCCATGTTATTATTTGAGGTCCATGGCTTTGAGGTAGGAATTACCAAGTTTTCTCCTGGAGTAGAAATTCTATTGAGTACAAAACTATTTCTAATATTTCCCACACAAGGCGTCTCCGGGTCAGGCCTCCTATTAACAGTGCTGAGTAAAGACGTGTTCCGCTCTTTCTGCAGGAGAAGTTCGGTGTTGACCTCTGCTAGCTTCTCCTGAGTCCTGTGAAGATTGTAAAACACAAGTGCTTAGTATTAATTTTTCCCTAAGGGTATCTGCATTTTTTTAAGTTGCCACAGTAGTAAATGGAATTCCATTAAAATACATTTTAACACTGAAAATGTGTCCTAGCAGACCTACTACGTACAAGTTTAGGTTCTAAATTGTTGTAAAGAAGGACATATGTTTGGGAGGCGAATTTCTTGTTAGTTTGGAGGAAAGAGATGGCCATCAGTGATGTAGACAGCTTATCAGGAAAACACCTGCTGCCTCTTGAAAGGCTGTATTTACCAGATTCTTGAGGATGCAGTTGGACATGTTTAGTAAACCAGGTTAAGATTAAAAAGCAAACCACCCCTCAGAGACACTGTCAGGGATTTGCTTTCACCACCCTGTTCAGCACACTCATTGCCTTGGAGATTTTAACCCTTTGGCACCGAGGCATAATTTAGAGCAACGACCTCTAAGGGAGAACAAGATGACCTAGCTGTGATCAAAAGAACTAAAACAGCCCCAGGGGCAATTCGCTCATAACACTGTCACCAAGGCACTGGAGGTGGGACCTGCTTGTGTTCCCCACCCCCTAGGGCAGACCACCTAATTATTTTTAGCCACTTTGTCAATTATGTTGCCCTCCACTGCTGTGTTAATCTTTCCCTATTAACATGCTTGCCTTTATGTAGATTAGAAAAACAAAGGATAGTTTGTCTCAAGGCTCCCTCTAGTGATAATAATAAAGATCATAATCAAGCCTGACCAGGCGGTGGTGCAATGAATAGGGCATTGACCTGGGACCCTGAAGACCTAGGTTTGAACCCCAAGGTAACCAGCTTGAGCATGGGGTTTCCGGCTTGAGCATGGGACCCCACAGTCTCTGGCTTGAGCCCAAAGGTCATTGGCTTGAAGCCCAAAGTTGCAGCTTGAGCCCAAGGTCACTAGCTTGAGCAAGGGGTCACTGGGTTGGCTGAGTCCCTTGGTCAAGGCACATATGAGAAAGCAATCAATGAACAACTAAGGTGCTGCAGTGAAGAACTGATGCTTCTCATCTCTCTACCTTCCTGTCTGTCTATCCTAGCCTGCCCCTCTCTTATCTCGTTAAAAACAAACTGTAGTCACACTGTTTGCCAACCTTGGTGATTTCCTGAAACCCCATTCTACCCAAACTGTGGGCCCATCTAAGCTGTTTTTCAGTGGCTTTTCCATACCAATGGCCTGAGTTGTGTCATACTTCAGACTTTACTAAAATCTCTCAAACAACAAGCATGTGGCCTCAGCATGTCCCCTATCTTGCTAAGCGGCACCAGGCCCAGCATTGAACAGCAGCTGGCCTTGGTTCGCAGCTTGGCCTCGCCAGGGCACCTGCAAGCCCAGCACAAGTAGCAGCCATCTGCAGATGGCTTTGTAGCTCATTTTGGGTGGCACCGGGCAGAACATAGGCAGTGGCTGACCTTGGCATGCAGCTCCTAGGAGGCCCCAGAGACAGTGCACCCAGTGGACAGCTTCAGATCATATCAAAACACCACTCAACCTCCTCCAACAGTGACACACTCAAGGGGTGGACTCTACAGGCAGCAGACCCCACTGAAGTAAGTCCTGCTCCATGAGGTGGGCTCTGCACATCTGATTCTCCATGGTGGTTGGGGGTTGCAGCTAGTATTCCCTCCCATTGATGTGCTAACAGCAATCAAGGCTCAACTACAACAGGAGACTGCACACAGCTCACATAAGGGGGAGTGCGTACCTGGAGTGCCCAACTTATGTGACTGGGAGGCTGTGTCACTGGACCCTACAGAACAACTACTACATAAGGCCACTCTTTCAAGCCCAAAAGATGTAGCAGCTTTACCCAATGCACAGAAACAAACACTGGAAGGCTGCAAAAATGAGGAGACAAAGTAACATATCCCAAATAACAGAACAAAAGTCTAGAAAAAGAACTAAACAAAATGAAGACAAGCAATATACTAGAGGCAGAGTTCAAAACACTAGTTATAAGGATGCTCAATGAACTTGTGAGAACTTCAGCAGCATAAAGAGATGTGACTTTATTTGTACCCCATGCACAGGGGTTCTATGTGGAATGAAATGGATAATGTCAGGGTCCCTGATGATAAAGATCTTAAAAGTTCTGAGATAAAGAACCTGTACCCATTGCAACTTCTAACTAGTCTAGCCCGTTGCTTGGTTTCTGGCCGATGACATTGACTAACTCACTGCCATTCCCAAACTGCCTGAATCAAACTATGAAATCTCACATGTTCCATGAAAAGTAGCAGTTATATTGGTTTCAACCTCACTTCAGTGATAACTAACACTTTAATGCAAAGACTTACAAATTAAAGCCACCACGGAAAGCACATTCTTTTGCATCCCAATCGTAGTCACCCTGAGAACAGACGTCCGCACCTTGTCGAGAAGCCGACTGCATTGGTGGACTGGTCACTCACAGCAGCGTGAGGGCTGCTCTCTTACAGCACCCTCAGGAACTTTAAGTTATTTAAACTGCTAACTGGATATACATCACCAGGTTAATACCCTGCTTGTCTGTGTACACCGGCATTTACATGCTGAAGTGTTCGTCTTTGTAAATTACTTCCAAGGCTAAAATGCAGGGACGAGAGGCAGCCTCTTGTCCCTTTTGGGTGTTACATAGTAGAAGCTGCTAACTTCAAGTCCTCTAACAGAGACGAAACTATGCTGAGATTAGTAGTCTCATTTAAGAAGGCAAAGACTTAAATGTGGGATTTCCTGTTTCATCCTTAGTCTGACATACTGTGCTTCAAAGTCAGACAAAGGTCAGGTAAGTAACAACTGTCTGGCAGACTTGAAACAATAATATTAATAGTTATAATAATAATTATCATACTTAGAGTTAATGATGCTGATAAGCATGTGCTAGACATCAAATTAAATGCTAGATAATGTTATGCACAACCACCCTGGAAGGATATACTCTTATTCTCCTTTTTACACTAGGAACATAGTTGGTGACGAGTAATGTTCCCAAGGTCACAGACCTGGCAAGCAGGAACGCTAGGCATTAAATGCCATCTTGTGTGACCTGAAAGTCCATCTCTTTTTTCTTTATCGCCCACCTATGACTTGTCTTCATTAATGAAAGTTTGTTCAATTAAAGTTACCTTTCTGGCCTGACCAGGCGGTGGCGCAGTGGATGGAGTTTTGGACTGGGATGTGGAAGGACCCAGGTTCGAGACCCTGAGGTCGCCAGCTTGAGCGCGGGCCCATCTGGCTTGAACGGAGGCTCACCAGCTTGGACCCAGGGTCGCTGGCTCCAGCAAGGGGTTGCTCGGTCTGCTGAAGGCCCGCGGTCAAGGCACATGTGAGAAAGCAATCAATGAACAACTAAGAAGTCGCAACGCACAACGAAAAACTAATAATTGATGCTTCTCATCTCTCTGTTCCTGTCTGTCTGTCCCCGTCTATCCCTCTCTCTGTCTCTGTAAAAAAAAAAAAAAAAAAAAGTTACCTTTCTGGCTGTGGCCGGTTGGCTCAGTGGTAGAGCACTGGCCCATGTGTGGAAGGTTCGATTCTGGGCCAGGGCACACAGGAGAAGTAACCATCTGCTTCTCCACCCTTCCCCCTGTCCTTTCTCTCTATTTCTCTCTTCCCCTCCCACAGCCAAGGCTCCATTGGAGCAAAATTGGCCCAGGCGCTGAGGATGGCTCCATGGCCTCCACCTCAGGTGCTAGAGCAATGCCCCAGAGGGGCCAAGTATCGCCTCCTGGTGGGAATGCTGGGTGGATCCCTGTCGGGAGCATGCAGGAGTCTGTCTGTCTGCCTCCCCCCACTTCTTACTTCGGAAAAATAAAAAAAATTAAAAACTAAAAAAGTTGCCTTTCTTCCTCCCACCATACCAATTAAAAGTTAAAATGTCAAAATATACTAGAAATGAAAAAGAAGGTAAACTGATGAGCCCATACTATCTGGTAGCAGTTAACAGCGGCTTAGGGATAACCTAATAACATCAGTATTTGTCACAGAAAGCAATTTAAAGCAAAGAGTCATCCAAAAGACAAGACCAATTGCTATTTATGTTTCACATGCACCTTTAAGGGAAGCTATACACAAAGTAAAGGTTAAAGAGCAGTAAGGAGACTAAGCCCACTACTGCATCATAAAGAAAACTAATAGAGTCTACACAATATCAAACTAGTAAAACTAATATGAAACCTCTCTAGCTAATGTAAGATCCTATGACCAAAAAGATCAGATTGCAAATGACAATAGTCAGTAAAGTAAATGAAGATAAGTCCTGCTGTGTGCTGTCCTTCCAGTAATCCAGCCAGAAAAACTGCTTTTCTACCTGATGATGTGTTATTTTTCACAATTATGTTAATATTCTTCTGATTAATTAAATCTTCCTGACTTGAATTACTGCTATCATTCTAGGACAATACTAGCACTGAAAGAAAAGAGAGGGAGTACTCTCCCTCCCAGAAGCACGCCCTCACCTTTCCCTTCCCTCGCTCCTTCCCCAACCAACATGCATCTCCAAAACTCTAAGGGATCCTACAAACTTGGACCCAGGAAGCAATGGGCAGGGGAAGGTTGTTTGGGCTAACCCCCTGAACTCCAAAAACAAACAACTGTACCTTTCCATCTGATTAACCCTTGCCCCTCTATTCAATAAAAGTTCCACCATCTCTAAGTGGGATAGCTGGGTCAAAGGGCAGTTCCATTTTTAATTTTATAGCAATATATCCCAAGGACATCATATCACCGACTGAAAAAAAAGAAATGCACCCCCATGTTTATGGCAGCATTGTTCACAATACTGAAGATCTGGAAACAGCTCAAGTATCTGTCAGTGGACGAGTGGATTAAAAAGCAGTGGTACATATATACGATGGAATACTATGGGGCCATGAAAAAGAAGGAAATCTTACCTTTTGCAACAATATGGAAGGACCTGGAAACAATTATGTTGAGTAAAATAAGCCAGGCACAGAAAGAAAAATATCATATGACCTCACTCATTTGAGGAATCCAAGGAATAATGAGAACTGAAGAATGGAATTGAGACAGAGGAGAGATCAAAGGGACCAGAGGAAAAGAGAACAGAGGGAAAGGGGGATGATAGGATGGGAGAAACCTGAAGGGAAGCAGGAGGGCACTGTAGGGAGGTGGGCAAGGGAGATGTTGAGGGGAATAGGGGGGAGAGGGGAGGGGGGAGGCATTCGGGGTGACCCTAGAATCTATGTAAACACAATTAAATAAAAAAAAGTTCCACCATTTACTTCTAGTTTTCACTTTTAGCAAGTGAAAGTTGTAAGGTATTTTCCACAGAGGAAGAAAGAAGGACGTAGACACCAAATGTGGAATAGCAAAAGCTTTATTTAGAGCGCTCTCGGGCGAGGTTCACTGGTCCACAAGACAGGGGCCAGGGAAGTCGTGCAGCTTTTCCTGCGGGGGGGGGGGGGTAATTTATAGCATTGGTGGGGTGGTGGTGGGGTGATAGGTTGTGGCGAAATTTCATTGGCTGACAGATTTTTTCAAAATGTTCCTGGGCTGTTTCTTTTGGCGGTCATGGGTGTGGGTGGTTCCTCATGTGACCTTCCCCCATTGCCAACCGACCTCACAAAAGTTGTGTGAGGTTATCCTGTAAAGCAGCAAAAACAATTTATAGCTTATTAAGTTATGTATATCCAAACTGAATTTAAAACTTATAAAAAGATCCTCTGAACTTAGATGTATAATACAGAAAGTGACTAAAAGTAGCTGCTTCCTCCTCGCTCCTGTGCTGCCACCTGCTACTCCTTCTCTTTAAAATGCCCTCCTCTCTCTCTTCAGCAGGTTAACTGCAACATCATTCTCCAAACCTCACTTCAAACATTCACAACACGGGCTCCAGGAAGCTCTGCTCCTGTCCCAGTACCTACCTGGCACACTGCCCTTATTACACTGCCTGTGGACTGCTGCTTCCCTCCCCCTTGCACGGACCCAGCTCCTCCTGCTGGGTGCTAGGTCTCCTCCTCCCACCCCCCCCACCCCCCACCCCCCACCCCCCCACCCCCCCACCCCCCACCCCCCCCACCCCCCCACCCCCCGGCCCTTCAGTGCCCCGCAGGCTCTGAGCCCAGCACCCACCCCCAGGCCCTAACAGGAAGTTCTTCCTCCTGGGGCAGAGGATAGCTGGGAGACAGAGTTTTGCCTTTTCTGGGGACACCACGTTCCTCCAACCCTCCCTGACTTGGCTTTGGAGGTGTTTCCAAGGTGACAGGGCCTGATAGATTGTAGTCAGTATATGTGTGTGAGGAAGAAATGGCTTGTGGCTAAAATAAACACATGTATTTCAAATATGTTGTAAATAAAGTTAGTTGATCTGTATATACCTTGTTTGTCGCTTGATATTTGCCTCGTACTCAAGCAGCTTGTCTACAAGGGCTTGACTTTCCCCAAGGGCAGCATAGTGGAGAGCAGTGTTGCCATAAATGTCCATTACATTTGGATCAGTGCCGCGCTCTAGCTGAAGAGTTGCACATTCCTCTTCCTGGCATTGCATGGCCTGTAAGAATTATGCCAAGAAATAGGTTGTAAATTCTAGAAATTTACAGTAAATACTAAATTCATTTTTATTCTAAATAATTAAAATAAATCCATCTCACGATGACATAGTTGGTTACCACATACCTTAATCAGAGCTGTCCTGTTTCCATTGTCACAGAGGTTCAACAGGCATTTCCTGTCTGCGAGGAGCTTTACCACTCTTGAGTGGCCATTGGCACAGGCCAGATGCAGAGCAGTCCTACAAAGTGAGAGAACTCTTTAGGAACTTAGAGTTCAACATTTCACAACATACAATTACTCACATAACTGTAAACATTAAATATTATCCCTATGCCTTCAAAACAAGCAGTTTTATTCTGGAGACTACACTATTTATTAGTTCTTGTTACTCACCACATCAGTGAAGGAGCAGCCTAAATGAGCATGAAAGCATGACCTGGGAATTCAGCTCAACTTGGGTCTGATCCTTTTTTAACTCCACTGTGTGTTAGCTATCACTCAGCCTTTCTGTGCCTGGACTTTCTCATCAGCAAAGTGGGGATAGAAACTTATCTCACAGAACATCATTGTGTGTTTCAAGGAGAATCTATACAAAGTGTGTACTATAGTTCCTAGCACAAAAAGACAGTTCAATAATTGTTAAAATATTATCACTACTATTACTGTGACTTTACAAAGACAACATTTCAATTAAGTAAAACAATATTATTATATCTACTATGCAGATGCTTTAATGATTAGAAAGAACATAGTATTTCAAAGATTCTAAAATACTTCATTTGTCGCACTTTAATATCTCTGACATTGGAATGCAATTCCTAATTCAGAATGTCTTAAAACTATAATTGGCAGCATTTAAAAAAATTCTTACTGGGCCCTGGCCGGTTGGCTCAGCGGTAGAGCGTCGGCCTAGCGTGCGGAGGACCCGGGTTCGATTCCTGGCCAGGGCACATAGGAGAAGCGCCCATTTGCTTCTCCACCCCTCCGCCGCGCTTTCCTCTCTGTCTCTCTCTTCCCCTCCCGCAGCCGAGGCTCCATTGGAGCAAAGATGGCCCAGGCGCTGGGGATGGCTCTGTGGCCTCTGCCTCAGGCGCTAGAGTGGCTCTGGTCGCAATATGGCGACGCCCAGGATGGGCAGAGCACCGCCCCTGGTGGGCGTGCCGGGTGGATCCCGGTGGGGCGCATGCGGGAGTCTGTCTGACTGTCTCTCCCTGTTTCCAGCTTCAGAAAAATGAAAAAACAAACAAACAAAAATAAATAAATAAATAAATTCTTACTGGTACATAATAAACCAGGCATCATACATCCCATCCCTGCGGTCTCACATTAAGTGAAATAATGAGAAATACAACAGATCTCTTGCAGTTCCAGTCATACGGTTAGCTTTTAAATTTTAGTTCTTCATGGACAAGAACTAACCACCAAGAGTGTGGTGGTTACCATGGGTGGGGGGGGGAGGGAGGACATGGGAGGGAGGGGGAGGGGCACAGAGAACTAGATAGAGGGTGACGGAGGACAATCTGACTTTGGGCGAGGGGTTTGCAACATAATTTGATGACAAAATAACCTAGACATGTTTTCTTTGAATATATGTACCCTGATTTATTAATGTCATCCCATTACCATTAATAAAAATTTATTAAAAAAAAAAATTTTAGTTCTTAAAAGACTTACAGGTGAAAGAGAACTAAAAGAGCAAAACGAGAATTTTTTGAAAAAAGCAATTCTTACTTTAATTTTCAAGAAAATTTGAGCCAAAGGAAAATCAGGACTCAAATAAATAGGGATGGCTCATTTTGTTCAATATTTAGATTTCTATATTGTATGGAAATCAGATATTTCCAATGATCAATATTAGTATTTACTGTATTGCTATTAACATTTTCAGAGGGCAGGAAAAAGTTACCTTTTACAATTTCCTACCTTCAGAAATACATGTTTGTTTGAAATAATGGAGAAAAAGCATCAACTGTGATTAGGTCCTAATAGTTTAATTTTAAATTTCTCATTTTGTCCACTGGGCAACAAGGAGATTTTAAGGACGAAAAGGGCCTGAGGGAGAAATTGGAAGGGTCCTGAATAGAGTATGTCAGCTACATAGTAGGCATTCCGGTTATATTTCATGGATAAAGTGATTGAAAGAACGGATAGACGGAGTTCAATATTTTTAAAGAAAACTTTTATAAAGTATAGCAATACTTCTGCAATAGTAATCATCACTTTTTACTATTTTTTATTTTCATAAGCATACAACTAAAAGGATTA
The DNA here is from genome assembly GCF_036850765.1 of Saccopteryx bilineata. Classification (NCBI taxonomy): domain Eukaryota; kingdom Metazoa; phylum Chordata; class Mammalia; order Chiroptera; family Emballonuridae; genus Saccopteryx; species Saccopteryx bilineata. The sequence goes on from NC_089494.1 coordinate 136,222,481, forward strand.
ATCTATAATTGTTAACATGTTTATAGAATAAAGGTACTTAGAGTAAAAAGCGTATGAGCATAATTAGATGTATACACACACTCTACAAGCACAGATGAAGATTCCCATTATTCCCATTGCTTCTGAAGAGGCTAGGAGCTGTCAGAAGATACCAATCCTCAAAAATAAAAGTAAAAGCAATACAGAAAGTGAGAAATTATTTTTATATGTGCAAGATTCATATGACTGCTCTTCCCCAGATTATTTCATTCATACTAATATTTCATTTACTAGAATTTCTATACAGGTTTATTGCAGAAATCACATTTTTTAAAAAGGAAATTTTCACTAATAATACAAATGTTCATAAATAAATTCTATCACACTTTACACATATTTTTGGCTAGTGTGAGATCATAGTCTGTTTGTGTGTATGTATAATCAAACTTATTTTTTTGTTAATACATTGCAATTTTAAGCAATGCTAAGAAAAATTGTATACAATTTAATTATTTTATCAAGATATTTTAGTATGTAGATATGTATTCACTGTAGATATGTTAAAAGTACTTTGTCAATTTTCAAATTAGTTTTTTTCTTGTTGAGTTCAAAGACTTCTCTGTAAAAGGAAGATAAAACTTTTTCTTTGATATACCTACATTGTAAATATTTGGCAGGTACTGTGATAAGAACTGTAAAACTTAGTATTGGCAATGCCATTTTAAAGAGGAAAAGTCAGGGCCTGACCAGGCGGTGGTGCAGTGGATAGAGCGTCGGACTGGGATGCGGAAGACCCAGGTTCGAGACCTCGCGGTCGCCAGCTTGAGCACAGGCTCATCTGGTTTGAGCAAAGCTCACCAGCTTGAGCCCAAGGTCGCTGGCTCAGGCAAGGGGTTACTCGGTCTGCTGAAGGCCCGCAATCAAGGCACATATGAGAAAGCAATCAATGAACAACTAAGGTGTTGCAACGCGCAACGAAAAACTAATGATTGATGCTTCTCATCTCTCCGTTCCTGTCTGTCTATCCCTCTCTCTGACTCTGTCTCTGTAAAAAAAAAAAAAAAAAAAAAAAAAGAGGAAAAGTCAGGCTTCTTGCCCCCTCCTTTCTGTGGAGAATGGAGGGAGAAGAATGCAGAAGCTTCCTGGCTTACAAGGACAAATGAGTCATCTAATCATAATTAACTATAGTTCTCTGGAAGGACTGAGGCCACTACTTGCTAGACAACAAGGATGATAAAGGTTATCTGAGAACTTTCTCTTCCCCTTCAATAAGATCCTTTAGGAGACAATGTTTACATATCCTACAGTGATTTTAACTCTTCCTCCCCTCCTGGAGTCCTCAGAGTAAAGTATACCTCTAGACAAAGGGATCACGAGGCCACTCCCCTTGCCTGAAAAACCTGCGTATGCTTTCTAATAATCATAATAATCATCCCTTTTGAAATCCTTTCTATGTATAAAACTTGTAAACTAAAGCTAGCCCCAACACTTTTAGCAAAGGTGATTTCCTATTTCCTTATCCTAAGCTAAAACTTTTCACTGTTGTGGCAGCGACCCTAGAAAATTTGGGAATATCTTTAATATGTAAAACATTTATCACTATTGTGTTACCTTGTAAGTTTTAAAGTGTAGGGATGTTTTTTTCCTTTTAATAGATCCTATAAATAAATGTTGTAAGCTTGTTAATGATTGACTATTATGACATGCTCCCCCTCCTTTCCCCCAACCTGTATGTGATCAAGTCTATATAACTAGCCTCAGAGCTATATTCGAAGCTGCACGATTTGGGTTAGCTATACCCCGTGTAAGACATATGTAGCTGGTTTATTCATAAATCTCCTCCTAAAATTTCTTCTGTATCCTGCCTTGGTGTCTCTATGTAACCTGTGGAATTAAGGTAATTCACTGTACAGTTTCTTTTATTTTGCTAATATTATTTTCTGATAGGTTTCCTTCCTTCCTTCCTTCCTTCCTTCCTTCCTTCCTTCCTTCCTTCCTTCTTTCCTTCCTTCCTCCTTTCTTTCTTTCGTATGCCTTGGTGTCTCTATGTAACCTGTGGAATTAAGGTAATTCACTGTACAGTTTCTTTTATTTTGCTAATATTATTTTCTGATAGGTTTCCTTCCTTCCTTCCTTCCTTCCTTCCTTCCTTCCTTCCTTCCTTCCTTCCTTCCTTCCTTCCTTCTTTCCTTCCTTCCTCCTTTCTTTCTTTCGTATTTTTCCAAAGCTGGAAACGGAGAGGCAGTCAGACAGACTCCCGCATGTGCCCCGGGATCCACCCAGCATGCCCACCAGGGGGCGATGCTCTGCACAACTGGAGCGTTGCTCTGTTGCAACCAGAGCCATTCTAGCGCCTGAGGCAGAGGCCACGGAGCCATCCTCGCGGGGCCAACTTTGCTCCAATGGAGGCCTGGCTGCGGGAGGGGAAGAGAGAGACAGGGAGAAAGGAAAGGGGGAGGGGTGGAGAAGCAGATGGGCGCCTCTCCTGTGTGCCCTGGAGGGGAATTGAACCTGGGACTCCTGCACACCGGGCTGACGCTCTACCACTGAGCCAACTGGCTAGGGCCGGTTTTACTTTTTTATATTGCTCAATCAACCTCTAGAAATCTTGCTTTTGAAGTCTTTGTCAACATTAAAAACTGTATAAATAGGCATTTGTGATTTTTTTCTGGTACTTTTCTCATTTTATATATTTAAATTTTTAAATCTGAAACTTATTTGGGAGAAATAAAAATTTAGCTCATTTTCTACAAATACTCAACAGATATTTCCCCAATATTTGTGGGGAAATCACCTTTTCCTATGAACATGAAATGTCATCACTATCAAGTGCTAATATCTTACATATATTTGGGTGGGTGGTCAGTTTTCATTATGTTCGAATCATTCATCTGTCTTTTCAGCTATTAGTTAATAAATAATTTGTAGCATGTGTGTATAAAGATAGACCTTTGTCAACTATACACAATTTTTCTTAATTTTATCACAATAAGAGATAACATGTACACAAAAATTTTAAATCTTATTTCTTTTGCTTGTAAAATTGAAAATTATAGGGAGAACACACATTCTGAGAAATTGGGTCTTCCTGATTGTGGGGCAGCTGTGTTAGGCTTGCGCACAGGTTTACCAGCTGCAAGCACTTTGCTTGATTAGTGCATGAGCACGTGGCAGAGGCACGAGTGCTAGCCTATATAAGGCTATGGGTGCTTCCCTCGGGGTGCGATTCTCTCAGATTGCTCTCCCACCACCGTGAGGTGTGGTTTTCCTTGCTCCCTTGCCCTTACTGCAAATAGCAGGTTTTCCTTTGTTTATTAGCTCTTTCCCTTTTGTTGTTTATTTGCTCTTCTGTCTGTGAGCCTCCAATAAACGGGTATGGCCTGACACTTTCCAGCTCCGCAGTTTTTCTACCATCTGCCAGAATCCAATGTGGACCTGCCTGGCCTTGGCCACCAGCATTACACCGATGAAGGCCACAGCCATCTTCCCACTTCACAGTTCCCTTCTGAGGTCTCTCAGTAAAGAACATCTATGCATCCGTGGACAATGATATAAAATGATTAGTGAATTTTATCCAGAGAACTGAGCCCTGAAGTTGATCTACTTGGGAATTCTCTCTCTCATTATGTACTTTTCTATGATATGTGACATCACAGTATAAAAACGTGAACATCAAGTATAAATGCTGTACAGACTTTGTTTCTATTATTGATATTTAGTTAAATCACTTTAAAGTCTTCAGCAAAGTCCTTTTTATGGGGAATTATGTGGGTCCTTAAGTTTTGGTTTTTGCTGCTCATAAAAACAGCCTGAGCCCTAGACCCCAGGAGAGGTCTCCATCACCGAGGTGCTACAAAAAGCGCAGGAGGGAAGAGAGCCAAGCGCCGGTGACAGGAAGGCTGAGCTCCCCCTGGCTGCGCCCCGGCAGGTGAACACTTCTCCCAGGTGCGCCCGCCCCCTCCCGGTGACCAATGGCCGCCGCCCTGCTGACTCGATTACCTGTTCATTCTATCTCTATCATCTACGCCACTTATCAAAACAACAACAACAACAAAAAACAACAAACAAACCCAAAAAGCAAACAACAACAAAAAAACATAATCAGCTTCACTCTCCGGACGTTGCCGGCACCGGCACCGGCAGCTTTGTGGATCATTCCCGATCTCTGCCTCCCGCGCTGCTGCTCCCTGGGCTGGATGTTAACAGCCTCTACCTCCCCACAAAGGGGTGCATCTTCATCGCAAAGAAGCTATAAGTTTAAGAGAAGACTCACCTCCTCTGCTTTTTGCCCCTCCTGAGCACAATAATCTTTCTCCTGAAGAGCCAACCACCTCACGCCACCATTTCCCAGCAGCGTAGTCTGGCAGTTCAGAATCTCTGCCCTTAGGCTCAGTAACCAAGCAACGCCACTAAACACAAGTGCGCATGCGCCTGCCTCAGCCAATGACATCAGTGCAGGTGCACAGAGGTCCGGTGGTACCCAGAGAATATGGGCTAGGTCCAGGCATCGCAAATCTCAGGGATTGCTTGCGGCCAAGTCTGGGTTCCGTTCAAACATCCGTGGGAGTTGCTCAAGTGTTCCCAGATTCTTGCAAAAATCAGACTCACCCCAGTGGAAAAACGGTCTTTGTCTACCTAACTGGGGCTAGTGTGGTGTGAAACTTCCTGATGCTCAAGGTCTCCACCCCCAAAGAACTCCCTTTAGAAAAAAATTTCTAAATCTCCTTGTCCCTTAGTTTATTCCTCTTCCACATCCATCTGGGACCCAGCCAATCTCCAGGGAATTCACAGAATGCAACAACAGAAAGATGTTCATGGTTTCTGAGATTGTGGCAACCTCTAAACTACAAATTTGTGTGAAACCTGTACGAGTTCTCCAGATGAAATGAAAGCACATTCCAACATGACTCAATCGTCCCACTTTGGCCCACCTTTGCATTTACGTTTTATTTCCCCCAAATAAATCTTTATAATCAATCCAAGATTTATTTTGGAGTATGGATTAAAATGTAAGACCATTTTTAAAAAATGGCTATTCACATGTCCCAAACCATCTTTTCTTAACCTAGTTTAAAATGTCACTTTATTGTGCATGAAATTTTCAGGTTATGCTTTTTTTCTGGGTTTTCTGGTCTTCTCCATTGAATGACCAGCTGCTTCCTGCATCAGTACTCCACTATTTTCATTTTTTATAAGATGTATTTTAATATGTTACAATTCTAAAGTTCCCCCTCCTTGTCCTTCTTTTTGAATATTCTCCTTGCAATGTTTACTCAAAATTATGAAATAATTTTTAATCAATATTTCAAGGTGAAAATAATCGTGAGATTTTTAACTGGCCTGAGAATTAATTTTAACTCACAATCAATCTCTTCAATCACTATATTCAGATAAATATTATGTCTCTCTAATTAAGTCTTACTGTGTGTCCCTCATTAGCTTTTGGTAAGTTTTTTCTTATGTAAATCCTGCCCACTTCTAGATATAGCAGGAATTTTTCATATTTCATTGTGATGGTGTATTTTTCATTATAATTTATAAATGCTTATTGTTTTGATATCTTTATATGTGACAACCAGACTGAAGAAGGTTTTTAAGGTATAATTTTGTCACTGGAGAAGGACTTGACAGTTTATGTCAGGTTCTCAAGGAAGGCAAACTGGATAGTAAAGATTTCGTCTGAAAGACAGAATATTATGGAATGGTATGATGTTGAAATGAAGCAAAGGGACTCTTAGCATAAGTAAGTTTACCCAGAATTTACTTTTTTTAAAAGACTCCCTACCCCTGGCCTTGGGGCTAGTTTTGCAAGGTTGTGGCCTTGGGGCTAGTTTTGCAAGGTTGCAGTTGTGCCCAGGATGTTTTTGCCTAAATTAATCCTATAGATAAACATTGTAAAAAGTCAGAAATATTTAATGTGTTTGTTTTTCTGCTTTGTTTTACTGCTAGGCTCCCCCTCCTCCCATATCCCAACCAGTATATAATTTTTCTTTAAAAGGTGGCTCCTGATTGTGTTTGGGGCCACAAGTTCTTTGGAATACTAATTCGCTTGTGGTCACTGGCTTTTTGTAATAAACACACCTTAATTTGACTACTTAATTGTGTGGCAAACGTCTGTTTCTTGCTGTTCCAATATAACACTGCAAATGAAAAATAAATCAACTGAAATCCAAGCAAGAGAAGCTGTTTTTATTGAAGGGTAAGATAACTGCTTTAAAAGTTTTTAACAACTTATAATATAGCTATTTTCTCCTCAAATCCCATTAACCACATTTTTCAGTAATCACTTACTGACCTTGTGCAATCTTATCTTCATCATTTTGAAGCCTCTTGTGCTCCACACATGTTCCATATTCTTTAAGATTTACAAACATAAAATCAGGGGACACAGGAGAAGAAAATATCTGCTTATCCCCCCCCCTCCTTCTTCCATTCTCACTTTTTTCCCCTCCCACAGCCAGTGGCTCAATAGGTTTAAGTGTGACCCCAGGCGTTGACAATAGCTCTATTGGATCACATCAGTCTCAGGTGCTAAAAATAGCTCAGCACTCGAGCATTGGCCTCAGATGGGGTTCCTGGGTGGACCCCGGGAGTCTGCTTCACTGTCTCCTCTCCTTTCACCTAAAATATTAATAATAAATGTTTCATATTATTTCATAAACAATTGTGAAAGAAGGAGAAATGGACAGAATCAGTTCCCAGGGAAAAGATTAACAGTAGTCTATGGTAATAAATGGCATGCAGACACAGGAGTGACTATTCACTTGCTCTCAGCACTTAGCACAGATACTGCATCCCACTGGAGGAGCCCTATTTTTTTTTTTTGTGACAGAGACAGAGAAAGACAGATAGGGACAGACAGACAGGAAGGGAGAGAGATGAGGAGCATCAAGTCTTCACTGTAACACCTTAGTTCTTAATTGCTTTCTCATATGTGTCTTGACTGAGAGGCTACAATAGAGTGAGTGGCCCCTTACTCAAGCCAGCAACCTTGGGCTTCAAGCCAGTGACTATGGAGTCATATCTATGATCCTATACTCAAGACAGTGACCCTGCGCTCAAGCTGGTGAGCCCACGCTCAAGCCGACGACCTTTGGGTTTTGAACCTGGGTCTTCTGCGTTTCAGTCCAACGCTCTATCCACTGAGCCATTGCCTGGTCAGGTAGAGGGGCCCTATTTTAAGAACACTGACAAACTTGTAGACATCCAGACGAGACACAAAACAGCATGAGGAAAATCTGCAGGTACTTGAAGGTCTCACATAGAAAAGGGATTGTCAAATATTTGTCTTGTAGAAGTCCAGAAGTCAGGCAGAAAATAACAGCCTAGAGGTCTGATAAAAGCCAGCAACATTTCTTGAGAGTTTACTGTATGCCAGACATTGTGTTAACTATACCCATTATTTCATTACATACTCCAGATACTGATAAGGTGTCTGATATTATCACCCCCATTTTATAGATGACAAAAATGAGGAAAGGAGAGGTTCAACAGCTTACCCATGGTCACAAGTAGTGAATGGTGGAACCATAGTTTAAATAGAGAGACTGAGCCCAAAGTCCATCTGCCTGTGTGAAAGGAATTGTGAGCTAATGAACTTGCTATGTCAGGAAATATTCAACAGAGGCTGCCTTACAGCACTGCAATCCAGGATGCTACCGGGTGACATCTTTCCTTCAGAGGGGCATCAATGTACATTATCTCTAAGCACATTTTCCCCAACTCAGAGAATTATGAATTCAAAAGTCTGAAAGAACAATGTTTAAGATGTTACTGGTATTTAACACTGATTGTTGGATTACAGACTATTTATACCTTTTACTTAAACTTTTCTGTACTTAGTGAATTTTCTTACAGTGAGCATATATTACTGTTACACAATTAGAATGAAATACGTGAGCTCCTACTGAGGAAAGGAAAAGGATCTATGAATTTGTAAACAAAAAATGTAAACAAATCATTTTTATAGGTCAAAGGGTATTAAATAGGCTTTATATTCTTTAAGAAACTTAAGGTCCTGGCCAGTTAGCTAGTTTCCAAAACACCAATGTTGCAGGTTTGATCTCCAGTCAGGACACATACAGAAAGTGACCAACGAATGCACAACTAGATGGAACAACGAATGAATGCTTCCCTCTGTCTCGCTCTCCCTTCCTCTGTCTCTCTAAAAATCAATCAATAAAAGGTTTTTAAATAAAGTTTTCTGAAATGATTATTTCCTGAAAAATATCTTAATGATCTTATGTAATTTCTCTTTTCACTCAGTGAAAAAAAAAGTCATATTGAAGAAGCAGGAGTCATGTGAAAAGAGTTTTATTCCCCTCTATTCCCCTCCCCCAATCTGCTCATACCCATTCTTGGGGTTATTTGTGGGTCCTTTTCAGAGCCCTTTCCATCTCACTGGGCATCTCTCAGTAGTGGTTCTCTTATACAGTGTGTCCGTAATGTCATGGTGCACTTTTGACCGGTCACAGGAAAGCAACAAAAGATGATAGAAATGTGAAATCTGCACCAAATAAAAGGAAAACCCTCCCAGTTTCTGTAGGATGATGTGGCAGCATGTGCGCATGCGCAGATGATGATGTAACACCTTATATACAGCTGAGCAGCCCACAGCCATGCCAGTCGAGATGTGGATGGTACAGAGGAAAGTTCAGTGTGTTCTGTGGCTTGCTAAATTCGAATCCGTGACCAAAGTGCAACGTGAATATCGGCACATTTATAACGAAATGACACCACATAGAAATAACATTACTCGGTGGGATAAGCAGTTGAAGGAAACGGCAGTTTGGTGGAGAAACTCCATTCTGGTAGGCCATCAGTCAGTGACGAGTCTGTAGAGGCTATACAGGATAGCTACCTAAAGAGCCCTAAAAAATCTGTGCGTGAGCCCACATCGAACTGCACTGAATAGGTATGACACTGGGAGAGTTTTCCTTTTATTTGGTGCAGATTTCACATTTCTATTGTCTTTTGTTGCTTTCCTGTGACCGGTCAAAAGTGCACCATGACTTTACGGACACACTGTACTCAAGCAAAATTACCTCCTGGATCTCTGAATCTGGAGAACAGTTCTGGTCTCCTTCTGCTGAGATTCTCTGGATCTTTCGGGCTACGCTGTTTTATAGGATTTAAGACAGTCCGAGCAAGACTCTCCCAGGTGAACCCCATCTGGCCCATAGGAAACACTCCTGTTTGATCTGCCGCTCCACCATTATAGGGCGCACAGGCAGTTTCCCAACACCGCCCAGTACTCTCGCCCACCCTGGTGCTGCTGGCAGTTTCAGCTATGCAGTTGCCTGTAGATTACCATTTCTGAAGTACACATCAGACACCATCTGCCCTGGGCAATTATCATTGGCAAAGAACCGTTCACAGCACATCAAATCACACCCTCCTGAGATATTTTGTCTAATCTCCAACTGCAAGTATTTTACATCCTCAAGGTGTTATTGGGTTAAGGGTAACAAAACTGGTTCTAAATGTCTGCTTTGTGACATCTGGCTGGGTGGCCCAGCACCTACCTCTGTAGAAACAAAGACTGAATATGAACTGTTACTTGAAGACTCACATTCTTGGAATTTTACCAGTGTTTTGCCATTTCACTTGTGGAAAGAGGAGAAAGGAGGGAAGGAAAGATGGAAAATGGAAAGGATTTTATATTTTCTCGAGAATCTATATTGTACCTGCTGGTATGCCAAGTCCTTTAAAATGTATATTTTTTGGTTGTTATTATCCTGGAATTTACAAGTGGGTTTACTATGGAAGCTCATGGAGGTGACTGGAACTTGTACAGATTACACAGCTTGGAAGTGATGGGGTCCTAACAAAAAGAAAAGTGATGGGGTCCTGGATATAGCAGATTGTAAATGCAATGCTTTTTTAAAACTTATGCTTACTTTCATGACTATATTCTGATCAACTATTGCTATATATGGTAAACTAATGACCTATATTTCTTATTATTTATTTATTTATATCTTGCGTGTATGTGAAAGAGAAACAGGGACAGACTGACAAGAAGGGAGAGAGATGAGAAACATCAACTCATAGTTACGACACCTTAGTTGTTCATTGATTGCTTCTCATGTGTGCCTTGACCAGGGGGCTCCAGCTGAGCCGGTTGACCCCTTGCTCAAGCCAGTGACCTTTGGTTCAAGCCTTGTGACTTCAAACCAGTGTCCATGGGGTCATGTCTATGATCCCATGCTCAAGCTGGTGAGCTCCCGCTCAAACCAGATGAGCCTGCACTGAAGCTGGCGACCTTGGGGTTTTGAACCTGGGTTCTCAGCATCCCAGGTCGATGCTCTATTCACTGTGCCACCGCACAGTCCGGTGGAAATGAAAAAGTTTTAACCTGGACACAGAATGGAGCAATTCAGGAACCTAGGTAGAACTCAGTTGTTAGCAGCACAAACCTGAAGGACAGTAATGTCAAGATGTAAAAGAATACTCAGTGTCAGGAAACACTTCCAACTTTGCATACTGCCTCTTCTACTTCCACCTAGCAACCAGAGTAGTATTTAGAAAATATAAATCTGAATATGTCGCCCATCTGCTTTGAACCTCTCAGTAACTTCCCATGCAGCTCTGAGTAAACCCAAACTCCACACTCTACCTGAAGTTTCCACATGAGCTCTCCCATACTTGCTTCTCCCTGAGAATCTCCTGAACACTCATCTTTGCTCACTTTATTCCATCAATATTGACCATCCCTTTTCTAAAACTGCATGCTCTTGAGATCTCTTGTGGTTCTTCTGCCCCAACTTCTGCTCCATTTCCTTCACTAGCCACATAGAACTGGAGTCTTTTCTGGCCATTTGACTAAGTAGGCTGGGTCCCTGGTCAGGAAGCTCAGTTAGAGATTTGTCCCAAAATGCCAAGATTGAGGGTTCAATCCTGAGTCAGGGCACATATAAGAATCAACCGATGGGCTCTGGCTGGCTGGCTCAGTGGTAGAGCATTGGCCCAGCATGTGGAAGTCCCAGGTTCGATTCCCAGTCAGGGCACACAGGAGAAGTGCCCATCTGCTTCTCCACCCTTCCTCCTCTCCTTTCTCTCTACCTCTCTCTTCCCCTCCCACAGCCAAGGCTCCATTGGAGCAAAGTTGGCCTGGGCACTGAGGATGGCTCCATGGCCTCCGCCTCAGGTGCTAGAATGGCTCTGTTTGTAACGGAGCAATGTCCCAGAAGCGCAGAGCATCGCCCCCTAGGGGACATGCGGGGAGGATCCTGGTTGGGCACATGCAGGATTCTGTCTTCTCTGCTTACCCACTTCTCACTTCAGAAAAAAGAAAAAGAATCAACTGATTCCTTGAGTAAACCCAAACTCCACACTCTACCTGAAGTTTCCACATGAGCTCTTCCATACTTGCTTCATTGAATGCATCAATGAGTGGAACTAATTGATGTTTCTCTCTCTCACTCTGTCTTTCTCTTCACCTCTCTCTCTCTCTATATATATATATATATTATGTATATGTATATATATAATATATATATATAAAATTAGTAGGTTGTGCCCTAGACATGTAGCTCAGTTGACTGGAGCACCTTCCCAATACTCCAGAGTTGTGGGTTTGATCCCTAGTTGGGCACATATGAGAATCCACCAGTGAATGCATGAATGGGCAGGGCAGCAGGTCGATGTTTCTCTCTCTCTCTTTCTCCCTCTCTCTCAAATCAATAAACAAAAATATGTTTTAAATAATAAATAAAGTAGGTTGTTCTCTATCTCTGAACCCAATTTACTTCCTTTATAGGACTAAAATCCATTTGTAGGGGTTTATTTGCTTATTGTCTGTCTTTCTCAAACTCTTGAGAAGTCAGGGTTGAGTTCTGCTTTGTTTTTCATTGAATATCTAGTCCCTGTGCCTGGCATGGATTGATGGGTGAGGGACAGGTGGATAGATGGCTCAGACTGTCCAAATGTAATCTTTGTTTCCTCTGCTTTTGCTAGAAAACTGTGTTCTGTGTAGCATTTGTTGGGGTTTTACTCTGCAGTACACTACTAACAATTTCTTGGCATTTTACAGCTGGAGAGAACCAAAAACAATTAGAGATAAATCAGGAAATGATTGAACACGCAGGAGAGGCTACATTTATTTATTCCTGAATAATGTTTCCATCAATAACAGTTCTTGCTTATTTTAGAAACTTAAGATTTGCTTTACAAAAACTAAAAAGATCAAAAGTCTTTGTAAGAGAGATTATAAATGACCATGTGTGTGTGTTCTCCATGTATAAAAATAACAAGAAAAAATTGAGGCTTATAGATATTCTCTCTAGTGCTCTTGTATAAACAGAATTTTCCTTCTTTGAACAGAGCGACAAAAATTCCAAGCAAATCTGGAAAATTTGTTTTTGTCTAAAACCACTTAAAGCACTTTCTCAAGGACTTATGATATCTGAGAAGTTTTATGCCTTGAGACGCTGAAAGCCAAAATGGACAAAAATAAGGAGTATTTGGAAAGAATTCTATTTCCATATACCATTCACCTCCAAATTTGTTTTTTAATCTGGGTCTAGTGAGAGAAACTTCTTTTCACCTGACTATAGCATTTATAAGGTGTCCTTACAGAGGTAAAATGGCTGATAGGAAAGCCACAGAACTGGAATGGGAATGGGAACAAGGAACACTCTCTCACAGGCTGAAATCAAAGTTGGCCTGCAGGAAGAGTGTGCATCGTGGGTGAGATCATCTTGGATTCATATTCTTAAGCATCTGGGTTCAAGTCCAGACACAGCCACTTACCAACTATAAAGTCTTGGTCCTGAGTCTCTCCAAGTCTCAGTTTCATAACCTGTAAAGTTGAAAAGCATAATAATACATATTTTTAATGCTGGATTAAGTGAAAAACCAGTGTGCACAAAACTCTTGGCATAACATACCCATCAGATCACTCAGTAAGTGCTCAATTAACATTAGCCACAATTGTCAAACTCTGTGGAGAAGCAAAACAATCTGAGCCACATATGTAATTTAAAATTTTTCTAGTAATAAAATAAAAAACTAAACATATAAAATCAATTTTAATAATATATTTTATTTAATTCAATACTTCATTATATCATTACTTTAACATCTAACCACTATGGCTAATTAGCAAGATATTTTTACATTACTTTTTATGCTAAGTCTTTAAAATCCAGTGAGTATTTTCTACTCACAGCCCAGCTCAATTCAGGGTGGCCATATTTCAACTGCATAATAGCACCCTGTGGTTAGTGGCTACTGTATTGGGCAGTGCAGGTCTGACTTGTGTCCTTGAATTCCATCCAATGGCCCCACACTGCGCAAAACTCCTTTTTGACAGTGACAGAGTCCAGGCTGTTGCTGGAAAATTTCTTCATGGCCTGCCACTGATCCTGTTGCACAGAAAAGCAGCAATGAGCACCATCGAATTTTCAAGTGAAGTCATCTCCTCTGGTTTGGCTCATTCTTCCCCAGCCCCATACCCTACTCCCCGGAAATGCTCATGTTATTGCTGTGAAACGAGACATTTGTTTGTTTTCTGAAATCTCTTGGTCTTAGAGTATTTTGTCATCACTCCATGGTGTTAGAGTGTGCTATTTGTTTACCCAAGAATCTTTCTAGAAGTCAGAGGCTGAATTACCATATTTCTCCATGTATAAGACACACCTTTTTTGAATTTGGGGTCTAAAAACTGGATGCATCTTATACAGTGGTTGTAGGTTTTTTTACTTGCATTTCCTGCTTTTTTCGCACTTGTCTTTGTGCTCATTGTTTCGCGCTTGTTACCAATCTATTATGATAGATTACATTTTGCCACATTCTGCCCAGAAATGGCTCAGGAAAGATTTTCATGTAGTGCTGAATTCAAGTTAGAAGGAATCCAGTTTGCAAAAGTGAATGGAAATTGTGCTGCTGAATGTAAGTTGGGTCCTCCTCCAACTGAGAAATCAATCCGAGACTGGCTACAGGAAGAAGAAACCCTACTGAAAACGCCATGGCAGAAGAAGGCTGTGAGAGGCAAGTCAGCAAAATGGCATGATTTAGAGAAGGAATTGAAGATATGGATTGAAGAACAAAGGGCAATTGGAATTCCTGTGTCCACAAAGATGGTTCAGCATGAGGCAAGAAGAATTACTGATGAAAAAGAAGTTACTGATTTCAAATGAGGACACAATTGGTGCTTCAGGTTCATGAAACAGAATGGACTAAGCATGCGTACATGCACCAGACTTGCCCAAAAGATGCCTGAAACGTATGAGCAGAAACACCTTGAATTTTGTCATTTTGTCATTCAATGTAGGAAGATACATCAGTTTGAGTTGGGACAGATTGCAAATATGGACAAAGTCCCCCTTCAGTTTGATGTCCCAAGTAATAGGACTGTTGATAAGAAGGGGTTGAAAACTGTAACTGTGAAGACAGTGGTCATGAAAAGAGCCATTATACAGTTGTTCTAGCTTGTTGTGCCGACAGAACCAAGCTGCCTCCTATGCTGATTTCCAAATGTAAAACAATGCCAAAAGAAGACATTTCTCGAGGAGTGATTGTCCATGTTCATGACAAGGGTTGGCTGGATCTGGATGGGATGAAGATCTGGTTTGAGAAAGTTTGGAGAAGGAGACCAGGTGGGCTCTTACACAAACCTACCCTATTGGTGCTTGATCAGTTCAGGGCACACATAACAAAAAACAAAGAAGATTGCTGCAGAGCTAAAAACAACACTTGCCGTCATACCTGAAGGCTTGACATTCCAGCTCCAACCACTTGATGTCAGCATTAACAAACCCTTCAAAGCTGCCATGAGAGACAAGTGGAACCAATGGATGACATCTTCTGGGGACAATTTGGCACCAGCAGGAAGAGTGAAGAAACGAACTATAGGAGAAGTTTGTAGCTGGGTAAGAAGATCTTGGGATAATATTAAGATTGAGATCGTTGTTAAGTCTCATTTAAGAAGTGTGACATTTCAGATGCCATAGATGGAACTGAGGATGAGGCAGTATGTGAAGACAGTGAGTGATTTGTCATCAGACACAGATGAGGACAAGCTAATGGGTGGGAGTTTTGACAGTGATGAGAAGTTGTATGAATTTTATGATGAATAACTCCCCCCCCCCAAAAAAAAAACAAGAAAAAAAAACTTGAGTTCAATAGCTTTATGTAATACTTTTTTTTTTTAAATTTCAGGTTCCAAAATTAAGGTGTATCTTATCCACGGGAGCATCTTCTACATGGGGAAATACGGGGTATACTACCAGGTACCAAGATGAAAGGCCTCCGCTTTCTCCTTCCAGTTTACTGTGGCCACATCTGGGTGATGATCCAAAAGGCGAAGGGTTTGGAGAGAGCTCTGTGGATTCCACCCCTTCTTTCCCATGAATATTAGGGGAAACCAGCAGATGGCAGCCTATTACTTTGTACAATAAGTTTCAGCAACTCAACTGAGGAACATTAGCTGAAAATATTAGTCGCATCTGTTTGCCACTTGCCGGCAGTTTATGAGAAAATTACAGGATTGTGGTAATGACATTACAGTTAAGGCACAGGTAGATATTCTAATATAAATCTCTGTATTCACTTGCTTAAGATTTTTTAAAAAATCTTACTTTTATTGAAATATATTTGGCACATAATACTGTGTGAATTTAAGGTGTATCTGTTAATTTGATACACTTATGTATTATAATATGATTGCCATGTAGCAATAATTAGCACCTCTAGCATGTTACATAATTATACTTTCTTTTTAGTAGTTGAAATAAATAAGTTCTAATCACTTAGTATGTTTGATGGTCATTATCCGATGTTGTCTTGATTGATTTTTTTTTTTTTTTTAGAGAGAGAGGAGTGAGAGAGAGAGAGACAGAGAGAGAGAGAGAGAAGGGGGAGGAGCAGGAAGCATCAACTCCCATATGTGCCTTGACCAGGCAAGCCCAAGGTTTCGAACCGGCGACCTCAGTGTTCCAGGTCGACGCTTTATCCCACTGCGCCACCACAGGTCAGGCCCCGATGTTGTCTTTATTCACTATGCTGTGCTTTAGATCTCTGGAGCATACTTACTGCAGTCTGTGAGTTTGTGTCTTTAAACAGTATCTGACTTGTCTCCCTGCCCCCGTCCTGTGGTAATCACCACTTTGCTCTCTGTTTTCATGAGTTTGTTTGTTTGTTTTTTAGACTCCACAAATAAGTGATATCATATAGTATTTGTCTTTGTCTCACTTCTGTCATTTAGTATAATATGCTCAAGGTCCACTCATATTGTCGAAAATAGCCGGATGTCCTCCTTTCTCTTGGTTAAGTAATATTTCATTGAATATGTGTGGAACTACGATATATAGGTGTATCATATCTTCTTTATCCATTCATCCACTGATGGGCACTTAAGTTGTTTCCATATCTTAGCTCATGTGAATAACGCTGCAATGAACATGGAAGAGCAGATAACTCTCTGAAACTCTGTTTTCATCTTTGAGGAGAGAGCCAGAAGTGGAATTGCTGGATCACATGGTAATTCTATTTTTAATTTTTTGAGGACCCTCCATATTGTTTTCTATAGTGGTTTAACCTATTTACATTCTCACCAACAGCGTGCAAGGGTATTGAACTGCTTTTTTTTTTTTTTTTTTTCATTTTTCTGAAGCTGGAAACAGGGAGAGACAGTCAGACAGACTCCCGCATGCGCCCGACCGGGATCCACCCGGCACACCCACCATGGGGCGACGCTCTGCCCACCAGGGGGCGATGTTCTGCCCATCCTGGGTGTCGCCATGTTGCGACCAGAGCCACTCTAGCGCCTGAGGCAGAGGCCACAGAGCCATCCCCAGCGCCAGGGCCATCTTTGCTCCAATGGAGCCTTGGCTGCGGGAGGGGAAGAGAGAGACAGAGAGGAAAGCGCGGCGGAGGGGTGGAGAAGCAAATGGGTGCTTCTCCTGTGTGCCCTGGCCGGGAATGAACTGCTTTTTAAACTTGTTTTTCACATTTACTTTTTTAGCTCAAAAGAGTGTTCACATAATTTGAATCATAGAATTCAAATGTTCATGGAATAATGTGTATTTCTAGTTAGTAATAAAATATTCATTGCTTTTCTCCTTTCTTCCACACCATTAGCTCTCTAAAAACAATTTTAACTTGCATATTGAGTTTTACTGAGGAACAACTTGTTTTGCTCAATCCGAAACTTTGTTGAGTAACATTCACATTAGGCAAGGTTTTGAATTTCGTGCAATAACCATATGGCTTCTTCATTTTCCATAATTAAATAACTTTGCTGAGAGTGTAGCTTCTCAAAAGGATCAGATATATGATTAGATAGTTAAATAAAATTCTTTAAATAATTACTTACATGGGTCAATTTTTCCTCCCCACAGAAAGCACGGGTTTATTTTGACTTAACAGAACAATTAGATAATATCTAGATAATCAGATGATTACAAATAATTATTTTTGACAAGCTGATAAGGACACTATACATATTCTTCTTTAAATAATAAGATTGTGGAGGCTAAATCTAGTCATTTTTAATAAAAAGGTAGAAAAAGTTAAGGATTCTTATTTGTATTTATTATGTTCACTCATTAACTTCTCATTCATTAAATATTTATTGGGTACCTACTATGTGAAAGGCACTGTGCTGGGCTTCATGGGGATAGGAGGATGGTCCTTTCCCTGAAGTTTATAGTGTGGTAAGTTTATTAGAGGATGTGGCATTTGAAATGGGCATTGTATTCATTTCAATATATTTAATGCATCAAATCATATGATTCCACTTATATGAGATACCTAGTATAGGCAGATCCATAGAGACAGAAAGTGGAATGGTGGTCACCAGGGGCTGGGAGGAGAGGAATGGGGGGTTATTGTTTACTAGGTACAGAGTTTGTGTTGGAATGATACCTTTTGTGACAGCATGGATGGCCTGGATATGTCAGTCAGAGAAAGACAAGTGCCATATGATCTTACTTATACGTGAAATCTGATGAACAAAGTAAACTGAACAAAATAGAAGGAGAGGCATAGAAACATGGAACAGATGGAGAGCTGTCAGAGAGGATAGGGTGAGGAAACTGGATGAAAGAAGGTGAAGGGATTAGCTGAAAAACATACACATAACACACAGACAACAATGAAGTGATAGCCAGAGGGAAGGGGGCTGGGGGAAGTGGAGATGGGCGAAGGGGAGGAAATGCAGACAGAAAGAGGCTTTGCTTGTGTTGATGGGCACATGATGCAGGGTGCAGATCAGGTGTTACTGATTTGTACACTTTAAGACCTGTAGGGTTTTGTGAACTAAAGTAATCCTGATAAATTCCATTTTTTAAAAAAAGAGAAAAATTTCTGGAAATGGGTATAGTGATGATTGTCCAACAATGTACTCAATGCCACTGAATTGTACATTTAAAAATGGTAAATTTTATGTTAAATATATTTTACCACACACTCAAAAAAAGATAGGTAGAAACTTTATAAGCATTCGTGATTCGTGGAGATGTCTGGGCATAAGAAACACTATCATCAAAGGCTCACTGGGCAGAAAAGATTGAGGAGAATATTTTTTGGCAGAAACTGACCAATCTCAGAAAGACTCCCAGGTACCTTATGTGACCTTTGGCAACAGAGGCTGACAGTGACTATGAACAAGTCTGGAAGAGTTGGTGTAAGGCATTTGAGGTCCGCGAGAGTAGTTCAAGTCATGCTCTCTCCCAGTACCCAATGGCTTTAAACAGGGTCAGGTGATTCACGAAGGTCTGATTCAGCAGCAGAGTCTTCCGCCGAGAAATTCAGCTGTTAGTACCATGCAGTAGTCGGGAGAGCTGGGCAGAATCAAACTCAAGTCTGGCCAGAGTTGTGCAGAACACAAGGCCATCATTTCTGTTAAGGAAACACGCAGAAGTACAGAGGAGAACAAAGAGCAGGACAAGCGCGCACAGGCGGGGCTAAGAGCTAATCTGGAAAGGAGAGTCGGCAAAGCTGAGACTCACTCCTGGCCCCTGGCTTCTGACACTGAAGAATGGCAAGCGGAGCCATGCTCTAGTCGGAAGATCTGCCCGGACCCGCAGACACTGGCCACCGCAAAGCAGGAGCTAATCCAAAGCACTGCACACGCTGGCTCAGACTAGTCACTTCTCTCAGGATTCTCTCGGGATCTAGGAGGTGCCTGGAGCTGGGAAAGAGCAAGGCAAAGGGATGAAATGGGGCAGAGGGGAGGGCGTCACAGGAACCATATAGGAGAAAAAATGTAAGAAAAGGCTACGGAGAAGGTTAGGGACAGAGTGTGGACAAATCTAATGCCAGACTAACGAGTTTGATTTGAATTCCATGAGTTCAGGAAGATGTAAAACCTTTGAATGGGAAAGTGATAATAGAGAAAACGTTGTCTTAAAAAGATTACACCGGCGTGTAGGAATCATATAGGAGTTATCTGGGTGGGCGATAACCGCTAGAACCAGGACGGAGAAATGGAAGGGAAGGATTAGATGTGAAAGAGATGTGGAAGTTATTTCTATGTTGAGAAGAACGTGTGCTGCCACTGTGTTCTCCATGTTTCGATGTATTAAGAAATGAAGTATAAAATATATGTTAATTATATATATTGCATATTATGTGTTTTTCATTATAAATATACTTATAATATGAAATTTGGTCAATAAAAAAAGTAGAGGATAGAAAATGAACTTGCTTTTAGCCTTTTCTGAAAAAGACTCTTGGTATGTTTTCTTTTCATTTTTTTCTATACCTAATTAGTTAGGTTGTTTGACTATTTTGCATAGTTGTAATTATGTTATGCATACAATTTTATGTCCGCTTTTCATTCATTGCCTAGTGAAAAGTGGCATAGTACAGTGGTTCAGGGTACAGACTCCAGCATAGGCTGCCCGGGTTCAAGTTCCAGTACCTGCCATTTACTAGCTGAGTGACCTTAACCTCTCTGTACCTCAGTTTCCATAGTTATAAAATGGTAGTGATAGTAGTAACACCTCTCATAGAGTTATGAAGATTAAATGAGTTAACATATGGAAACCTCTTAGCATCTGGCAAATAATTATAATATGCTAGTTACTTTACTAAGTTATTATAAACATTTGAGATATTTGAGGGTTTTTCCTCAAAATGGAAAGTAGGGAAATTCACAAACAGTGATGTTGTTAACATTTATAGGGAAGCAGGAAGTATGGTTTGGGAGATGGCAAGGTATATATGTGAGTCCCCCCCCCCATTGATTTGAGAGAGAGAGAGGGAGGAAAGGGGGTGGGGTGGGAGAAAGAGAAGCATCAACTTGCTGTCCCACTTAGTTGTTCCACTTAGCTGTGTACTCATGGATTGCTTCTCTATGTGCCCTGACTGAAGATCAAACTCATGACCTCAGCTGCCAGGATGATGTTCCATCCACTGCGCCATTCAGGTGTATGCAATTTTACTTGTGTTGAGTTGGAGGTACAGGCAGCAAGAATGGCGGAAGTATCTAGGAGAGCTTAGAGATCCAATACAGAAGTTCAAAAAAATGTTATGAGAATGTGGAAAACATTTTCTGGCCCTGGCCACTGGCTCAGTGGATAGAGTGTTGGCCCAGCCTGTGGACATCCAGGCTTCAATTCCCAATCAGGGCACACAGGACAAACAACCATCTGCTCCTTTCCTTCTCCCTCTCCTCTTTCTGTCCCTCTTCCTCTTCTGCATCCAGTGGCTCAATTGGTTCAAGAGTGGCCCTGGGCACTGAGGATAGCTTGGTTGGTTGGAGTCAGCCTCAGGCATTAAAAATAGCTCGGTACTTGAGCATCGACCCCAGATGTAGTTGCTGGGTGGATCCCTGTCAGGGTGCATGCAGGAGTCTGCCTCACTATCTCCCCTCCTCTTGCCTAAAAAAGAAAAGGAAAGGAAATAAAAAGAAAACATCTTCCTAAGAGGTAACAGTTAATATCACAAGAAAAAAAATGAGATCAGTAATGGAAAGAAAAAGTGCTGAGGACAAAACTTTGGAGAATACTCACATTTCAAGAACAAAAGAAGGACATGGAACTGGGGAAAGTGTAAGAAAAGGTAAAATATTAGAAGCAGAAATAAGAAAGACAGGAGAACTAAAGTAGTGTAAAGTGATGTTTTGTCATGGACACCAAATCTCCCTCAAAGTGGCTGAGCCCCATGAACTGGCAAAAGAAGCAAGAGGTAACCTCTCAGAGGCCCAGGTGGGCAGTCGGCAGCAGCCATTCCCCAACACAATCATCCTCTTCAGCTGAGGCAGATTCAGGTCAGTTGAAGCCCCAGACACAGAAGAAAAGTATTGGCCCCTTAAAAAAGAGAGAGAGGCAGGGAAAATAAAAATATAGGTTAACCATATTTTAAAATAAATAAAGATATTATGTACTATTAATGTTAAAATTGCACATATAAAACCAAACTTGGTGTCATTAGAAAAAAGTGTCAAGTTGAGGTTTTGTGGGGCCTTCAGAAGTCAGGGCCCAATGCTGCTAGGGGTGGGGACAAACAAAGGCAACATTCTCGTTCTATCATGCTAGGTTGCAGGTCAAAAGATGATATGCCTCTCTTTTAGAAATTGCTCCCATTATTGTGATAAGAATCCTAATCTCTTTTCAAGTTTACAGACACCTCCGGACAGCAAGGGCAAAGGCCTCTGCCCTGAGCAGGAGAACAAGACAGTACACTAATCTCGTACTAGTAACCTGCTCCTTATTTGAAAAAGGTAAAAGAAGAATGTGAAAGGGTCTCGGAAGGTACAAAGGAAAGGGACAGGTGCAGGGGTGAAGCTTGAGAATGAGAAATGATGATTTTTGAACAAATATGGAGAAGAAAACACATAGCAGTTTTGTAGCGCAGAGGACAGTGGAAGGAGCTCTTGTCAGATTACTTCAGTCAGGTGTGCGGACCGACTTGGAGGAGTGAAATGCATGGACGCTTGGGACAGGCACTCTGGTTCAAATACCGGTTCAGCCACTCAGTCGTGAGACCTGGAGAAAGTTCCTTGATCCCTCTGTATCTCAGTTTCTGCATCTCTAAAAAAAATGTGCTGATAACAATAATATTTACCTTACCAGCTTGTCACGAGGACCTGCTATGCCTATGTGTTAACTTTTTATTCTAGATAATCAGAGCAAGACGTGTCAGAGAATCTTGAGAGAATCCAGTGACAGAGGAGGCAGAAGGCAATCCATCTAAAAGTTGTTGACCGACATTCAGGCAGCCAGACATTCAGCACCAGGGAGTCTCAGTGCCAACGTTAGGTTCATTCATTCCCTCGTCACCTGTATCACACTAATCATACTTCCACTCCTGGAAATAAAATTATCAGAGAACAAGGACTTTGTTCTGTTTTTGTTCAGGATTACCACAATAAGTCAAGTAAATAACTAGTTAAAAGTACATTGACTTGTAAGGAAGTTAGTTCGGAACTGAACCTGAGCTCCACAGTACACAAGATGAGTAGAAAGGGGCAGGAGAAAACAGGAGGAGTGTTAGGGCTTCCGAAAGGCTGTGTCAGGAGGCTCTGGGCAGGATAAGCAGGGTGGAACAGTGGTGTTAGTGCTCCCGGAAGGCTGTGTCAGGAGGCTCTAGGCTGGATAAGCAGGGTGGAACAGGGGTGGTGGTGCTCCAGGAGGCTGTGTCAGGAGGCTCCGGATAGGATAAGCAGGGTGGAACAGGGGTGGTGGACCTCCCGGAAGGCTGTGTCAGGAGGCTCTGAGCAGGATAAGCAGGGTGGAACAGAGGTGGTGTTGCTCCCGGAAGGCTGTGTCAGGAGGCTCTGGGCAGGATAAGCAGGGTGGAACAGGGGTGTTAGTGCTCCCGGAATGCTGTGTCAGGAGGCTCTGGGCAGGATAAGCAGGGTAGAACAGGAGTGTTAGTGCTCCCGGAAGGTTGTGTCAGGAGGCCCTGGGCAGGATAAGCAGGGTGGAACAGGGGTGGTGGTGCTCACGGAAGGCTGTGTCAGGAGGCTCTGGGCTGGATAAGCAGGGTGGAACAGGGGTGTTACTGCTCCTGGAAGGTTGTGTCAGGAGGCTCTGGGCAGGATAAGCAGGGTAGAACAGGGGTGGTGGTGCTCCCGGAAGGCTGTGTGAGGAGGCTCTGGGCAGGATAAGCAGGGTGGAACAGGGGTGTTCGTGCTCCCGGAAGGCTGTGTCAGGAGACTCTGGGCAGGATAAGCAGGGTGGAACAGGGGTGCTAGTGCTCCCGGAAGGTTGTGTCAGGAGCCTCTGGGCAGGATAAGCAGGGTGGAACAGGGGTGTTAGTGCTTCCGGAAGGCTGTGTCAGGAGGCTCTGGGCAGGATAAGCAGGGTGGAACAGGGGTGCTGGTGCTCCCGGAAGGCTGTGTCAGGAGGCTCGGGGCATGATAAGCAGGGTGGAACAGGAGTGTTAGTGCTCCCGGAAGGATGTGTCAGGAGGCTCTGGGCAGGATAAGCAGGGTGGAAGAGTGGTGTTAGTGCTCCAGGAAGGCTGTGTCAGGAGGCTCTGGGCAGGATAAGCAGGGTGGAACAGGGTTGTTAGTCCTCCCAGAAGGCTGTGTCAGGAGGCTCTGGGCAGGATAAGCAGGGTAGAACAGGGGTGGTGGTGCTCCCGGAAAGCTGTGTCAGGAAGCTTGGGCAGGATAAGCAGGGTGGAAGAGGGGTGCTCGTGCTCCTGGAAGGTGGTGTCAGGAGGCTGTGGGCAGGATTACCAGGGTGGAACAGGGTTGTTAGTGCTCCGGAATGTTGTGTCAGGAGGCACTAGGCAGGATAAGCAGGGTGGAAGAGGAGTGTTAGTGCTCCCGGAAGGTTGTGTCAGGAGGCTCTGGGCAGCATAAGCAGGGTGGAACAGGAGTGTTGGTGCTCCCGGAAGACTGTGTCAGGAGGCTCTGGCAGGATAAGCAGGGTGGAACAGGAGTGTTGGTGCTCCCGGAAGACTGTGTCAGGAGGCTCTGGGCAGGATAAGCAGGGTGGAACAAGAGTGTTAGTGCTCCCGGGAGGTTGTGTCAGGAGGCTCTGGGCAGGATAAGCAGGGTGGAACAGGGGTGTTAGTGCTCCCGGAAGGTTGTGTCAGGAGGCTCTGGGCAGGATAAGCAGGGTGGAACAGGAGTGTTGGTGCTCCCGGAACGCTGTGTTAGGAGGCTCTGGCAGGATAAGCAGGGTGGAACAGGAGTGTAAGTGCTCCCGGAAGGCTGTGTCAGGAGGCTCTGAGCAGGATAAGCAGGGTGGAACAGAGGTGGTGTTGCTCCCGGAAGGCTGTGTCAGGAGGCTCTAGGCAGGATAAGCAGGGTGGAACAGGGGTGTTAGTGCTCCCGGAAGGTTGTGTCAGGAGCCTCTGGGCTGGATAAGCAGGGTGGAACAGGGGTGTTAGTGCTTCCGGAAGGCTATGTCAGGAGCCTCTGGGCAGGATAAGCAGGGTGGAAGAGGGGTGTTAGTGCTCCCGGAAGGTTGTGTCAGGAGGCTCTGGACAGGATAAGCAGGGTGGAACAGGAGTGTTAGTGCTCCCCGAAGGCTGTGTCAGGAGGCTCTGGGCAGGACAAGCAGGGTTGAACAGGAGTGTTAGTGCTCCCGGAAGGCTGTGTCAGGAGGCTCTAGGCAGGATAAGCAGGGTGGAACAGGGGTGGTAGTGCTCCTGGAAAGCTGTGTCAGGAGGCGCTGGACAGGATAAGCAGGGTGGAACAGGGGTGGTGGTGCTCCTGGAAAGCTGTGTCAGGAGGCTCTGGACAGGATAAGCAGGGTGGAACAGGGGTGGTGGTGCTCCCAGAAGGCTGTGTCAGGAGGCTCTGGGCAGGATAAGCAGGGTGGAACAGGGGTGGTGGTGCTCCTGGAAAGCTATGTCAGGAGGCTCTGGGCAGGATAAGGAGGGAGGAACAGGGGTGTTAGTGCGCCCGGAAGGTTGTGTCAGGAGGCTTTGGGCAGGACAAGCAGGGCGGAACAGGGGTGGTCGTGCTCCCGGAAGGTTGTGTCAGGAGGCTCCAGGCAGGATAAGCAGGGTGGAACAGGGGTGGTGGTGCTCCTGGAAAGCTGTGTCAAGAGGTTCTGGGAAGGATAAGCAGGGTGGAACAGGGGTGGTGGTGGTCCTGGAAAGCTGTGTCAGGAGGTTCTGGGCAGGATAAGGAGGGTGGAACAGGGGTGGTGGTGCTTCCGGAAGGCTGTGTCAGGAGGCTCTGGGCAGGATAAGCAGGGTGGAACAGGGGTGGTGGTGCTCACGGAAGGCTGTGTCAGGAGGCTCTGGGCTGAATAAGCAGGGTGGAACAAGGATGTTAGTGCTCCAGGAAGGTTGTGTCAGGAGGCTCTGGGCAGGATAAGCAGGGTAGAACAGGGGTGGTGGTGCTCCCGGAAGGCTGTGTGAGGAGGCTCTGGACAGGATAAGCAGTGTGGAACAGGGGTGGTGTTGCTCCCGGAAGGCTGTGTCAGGAGACTCTGGGCAGGATAAGCAGGGTGGAACAGGGGTGCTAGTGCTTCCGGAAGGCTGTGTCAGGAGGCTCTGGGCAGGATAAGCAGGGAGGAACAGGGGTGTTAGTGCTCCCGGAAGGTTGTGTCAGGAGGCTCTGGACAGGATAAGCAGGGTGGAACAGGAGTGTTAGTGCTCCCCGAAGGCTGTGTCAGGAGGCTCTGGGCAGGACAAGCAGGGTTGAACAGGAGTGATAGTGCTCCCAGAAGGCTGTGTCAGGAGGCTCTGGGCAGGATAAGCAGGGTGGAACAGGGGTGGTAGTGCTCCTGGAAAGCTGTGTCAGGAGGCGCTGGACAGGATAAGCAGGGTGGAACAGGGGTGGTGGTGCTCCTGGAAAGCTGTGTCAGGAGGCTCTGGGCAGGATAAGCAGGGTGGAACAGGGGTGGTGGTGCTCCTGAAAAGCTATGTCAGGAGGCTCTGGGCAGGATAAGGAGGGAGGAACAGGGGTGTTAGTGCGCCCGGAAGGTTGTGTCAGGAGGCTTTGGGCAGGACAAGCAGGGCGGAACAGGGGTGGTGGTGCTCCCGGAAGGCGGTGTCAGGAGGCTCTGGGCAGGATAAGCAGGGTGGAACAGGGGTGTTAGTGCTCCCGGAAGGTTGTGTCAGGAGGCTCTGGGCAGGATAAAGCAGGGTGGAACAGGGGTGGTAGTGCTCCCAGAAGGCTGTGTCAGGAGGCTCTGGGCAGGACAAGCAGGGTGGAACAGGGGTGGTGTTGCTCCCGGAAGGCTGTGTCAGGAGTCTCTGGGCAGGATAAGCAGGGAGGAACAGGGGTGTTCGTGCTCCCGGAAGGCTGTGTCAGGAGGCTCTGGCAGGATAAGCAGGGTGGAACAGGAGTGTAAGTGCTCCCGGGAGGTTGTGTCAGGAGGCTCTGGGCAGGATAAGCAGGGTGGAACATGGGTGTTAGTGCTCCCGGAAGGTTGTGTCAGGAGGCTGTGGGCAGGATAAGCAGGGTGAAACAGGAGTGTTAGTGCTCCCGGAAGGCTATGTCAGGAGGCTCTGGGCAGGATAAGCAGGGTGGAAAAGGAGTGTTAGTGCTCCCGGAAGGCTGTGTCAGGAGGCTCTGGGCAGGATAAGCAGGATGGAACAGGGGTGTTAGTGCTCTTGGAAAGCTCTGTCAGGAGGCTCTGGGCAGGATAAGCAGGGTGGAACAGGGGTAGTGGTGCTCTTGGAAAGCAGTGTCAGGAGGCTCTGGGCAGGATAAGCAGGGTGGAACAGGAGTGTTAGTGCTCCCGGAAGGTTTTGTCAGGAGGCTCTGGGGAGGATAAGCAGGGTGGAACAAGAGTGTTAGTGCTCCCGGGAGGTTGTGTCAGGAGGCTCTGGGGAGGATAAGCAGGGTGGAACAAGAGTGTTAGTGCTCCCGGGAGGTTTTGTCAGGAGGCTCTGGGGAGGATAAGCAGGGTGGAACAAGAGTGTTAGTGCTCCCGGGAGGTTGTGTCAGGAGGCTCTGGGCAGGATAAGCAGGGTGGAACAGGGGTGTTAGTGCTCCCGGAAGGTTGTGTCGGAGGCTCTGGGCAGGATAAGCAGGGTGGACCAGGGGTGTTAGTGCTCCCGGAAGGATGTGTCAGGAGGCTCTGGGCAGGATAAGCAGGGTGGAACAGGAGTGTTAGTGCTCCCGGAAGGCTGTGTCAGGAGGCTCTGGGCAGGATAAGCAGGGTGGAACACGGGTGGTGCTGCTCCTGGAAAGCTGTGTCAAGAGGTTCTGGGAAGGATAAGCAGGGTGGAACAGGAGTGTTAGTGCTCCCGGAAAGTTTTGTCAGGAGGCTCTGGGGAGGATAAGCAGGGTGGAACAAGAGTGTTAGTGCTCCCGGGAGGTTGTGTCAGGAGGCTCTGGGCAGGATAAGCAGGGTGGAACAGGGGTGTTAGTGCTCCCGGAAGGTTGTGTCAGGAGGCTCTGGGCAGGATAAGCAGGGTGGACCAGGGGTGTTAGTGCTCCCGGAAGGATGTGTCAGGAGGCTCTGGGCAGGATAAGCAGGGTGGAACAGGAGTGTTAGTGCTCCCGGAAGGCTGTGTCAGGAGGCTCTGGGCAGGATAAGCAGGGTGGAACACGGGTGGTGGTGCTCCCGGAAGGCTATGTCAGGAGGCTCTGGGCAGGATAAGCAGGGTGGAACAGGGGTGGTGGTGCTCCTGGAAAGCTGTGTCAGGAGGCTCAGGGCAGGATAAGCAGGGTGGAACAGGGTTGGTGGTGCTCCTAAAAAGCTGTGTCAGGAGGCTCTGGGCAGTATAAGCAGGGTGGAACAGGAGTGTTAGTGCTCCCGGAAGGTTGTGTCAGGAGGCTCTGGGCAGGATAAGCAGGGTGGAACAGGGGTGGTGGTGCTCCTGGAAAGCAGTGTCAGGAGGCTCTGGGCAGGATAAGCAGGATGGAACAGGAGTGTTAGTGCTCCCGGAAGGTTGTCAGGAGGCTCTGGGCAGGATAAGCAGGGTGGAAGAGTGGTGTTAGTGCTCCCGGAAGGCTGTGTCAGGAGGCTCTGGGCAGGATAAGCAGGGTGGAACAGGGGTAGTGCTGCTCCCAGAAAGCTGTGTCAGGAGGCTTGGGCAGGATAAGCAGGGTGGAACAGGGGTGCTCGTGCTCCTGGAAGGTTGTGTCAGGAGGCTGTGGGCAGGATTAGCAGGGTGGAACAGGGTTGTTAGTGCTCCGGAATGTTGTGTCTCGAGGCTCTGGGCACGATAAACAGGGTGGACCAGGGGTGTTAGTGCTCCGGAAGGCTGTGTCAGGAGGCTCTGGGCAGGATAAGCAGGGTGGAACAGGAGTGATAGTGCTTCCGGAGGGCTGTGTCAGGAGGCTCTGGGCAGGTTAAGCAGGGTGGAACAGGGCTGGTGGTGCTCCCGGAAGGCTGTGTCAGGAGGCTCTGAGCAGAATAAGCAGGGTGGAACAGGGGTTTTTGTGCTCCCGGAAGGTTGTGTCAGGAGGCTCTAGGCAGGATAATCAGCGTGGAACAGGGGTGTTAATGCTCCCGGAATGTTGTGTCTGGAGGCTCTGGGCAGGATAAGCAGGGTGGAACAGGGGTGGTGGTGCTCCCGGACGGCTGTGTCCGGAGGCTCTGGGCAGGATAAGCAGGGTGGAACAGGGTTGTTAGTCCTCCAAAGGCTGTGTCATGAGGCTCTGGGCAGGATAAGCAGGGTGGATAAGGAGTGTTAGTGCTCCCGGAAGGCTGTGTCAGCATTCTCTGGGCAGGATAAGCAGGGTGGAACAGGGGTGGTGGTGCTCCCGGAAGGCTGTGTCAGGAGGCTCTGGGCAGGATAAGCAGGGTGGAACAGGGGTGGTGGTACTCCCGGAAGGCTGTGTCAGGAGGCTCTGGGCAGGATAAGCAGGGTGGAACAGGGGTGGTGGTGCTCCCGGAAGGCTGTCTCAGGAGGCTCTGGGCAGGATAAGCAGGGTGGAACAGGAGTATTAGTGCTCCCGAAGGCTGTGTCAGGAGGCTCTGGGCAGGATAAGCAGGGTGGAACAGGGGTGTTAGTGCTCCTTGAAGGCTCTGTCAGGAGGCTGTGGGCAGGATAAGCAGGGTGAAGAATGAGTGGTGGTGCTTCCAGAAAGCTGTGTCAGGAGGGTCTGGGCAGGATAAGCAGGGTGGAACAGGGGTGTTATTGCTTCCGGTAGGCTGTGTCAGGAGTCTCTGGGCAGGATAAGCAGGGTGGAACAGGGGTGTTAGTGCTCCCGGAAGGCTGTGTCA
Source organism: Saccopteryx bilineata (assembly GCF_036850765.1). Taxonomy (NCBI): domain Eukaryota; kingdom Metazoa; phylum Chordata; class Mammalia; order Chiroptera; family Emballonuridae; genus Saccopteryx; species Saccopteryx bilineata. The sequence goes on from NC_089494.1 coordinate 136,251,502, forward strand.
GGAGGCTCTGGGCAGGATAAGCAAGGAGGAACAGGGTTTGTGGTGCTCCTAAAAAGCTGTGTCAGGAGGCTCTGGGCAGTATAAGCAGGGTGGAACAGGAGTGATAGTGCTCCCGGAGGGCTGTGTCAGGAGGTTCTGGGCAGGATAAGCAGGGTGGAACAGGAGTGATAGTGCTCCCGGAGGGCTGTGTCAGGAGGTTCTGGGCAGGGTAATCAGGGTGGAACAGGGCTGGTGCTGCTCCAGGAAGGCTGTGTCAGGAGGTTCTGAGCAAAATAAGCAGGGTGGTACAAGGGTGTTTGTGCTCCCGGAAGGTTGTCTCAGGAGGCTCTAGGCAGAATAAGCAGCGTGGAACAGGGGTGTTAATGCTCCCGGAATGTTGTGTCTGGAGGCTCTGGGCAGGATAAGCACGGTGGAACAAGGGTGGTCGTGCTCCCGGACGGCTGTGTCAAGAGGCTCTGGGCAAAATAAGCAGGGTGGAACAGGGTTGTTAGTCCTCCAAAGGCTGTGTCATGAGGCTCTGGGCAGGATAAGCAGGGTGGAACAGGACTGTTAGTGCTCCCGGAAGGCTGTGTCAGGATTCTCTGGGCAGGATAAGCAGGGTGGAACAGGGGTGTTAGTGCTCCCGGAAGGCTGAGTCAGAAGGCTCTGGGCAGGATAAGCAGAGTGGAACAGGGGTGGTGGTGCTCCCGAAAGGCTGTGTCAGGAGGCTCTGGGCAGGATAAGCAGGGTGGAACAGGGGTGGTGGTGCTCACGGAAGGCTGTGTCAGGAGGCTCTGGGCAGGATAAGCAGGGTGGAACAGGGGTGGTGGTGCTCCCGGAAGGCTATGTCAGGAGGCTCTGGGCAGGATAAGCAGGGTGGAACAGGAGTGTAAGTGCTCCCGAAGGCTGTGTCAGGAGGCTCTGGGCAGGATAAGCAGGGTGTAACAGGGGTGTTAGTGCTCCTGGAAGGCTGTGTCAGGAGGCTGTGGGCAGGATAAGCAGGGTGAAGCATGAGTTGTGGTGCTCCCAGAAAGCTGTGTCAGGAGGGTCTGCGCAGGATAAGCAGGATGGAACAGGAGTGTTAGTGCTCCCGGAAGGTTGTGTAAGGAGGCTCTGGGCAGGATAAGCAGGGTGGAAGAGTGGTGTTAGTGCTCCCGGAAGGCTGTGTCAGGAGGCTCTGGGCAGGATAAGCAGTGTAGAACAGGGTTGTTAGTCCTCCCGGAAGGCTGTGTCAGGAGGCTCTGGGCAGGATAAGCAGGGTGGAACAGCGTTGGTGGTGCTCCCGGAAAGCTGTGTCAGGAGGCTTGGGCAGGATAAGCAGGGTGGAACAGGGGTGCTCGTGCTCCTGGAAGGTTGTGTCAGGAGGCTGTGGGCAGGATTAGCAGGGTGGAACAGGGTTGTTAGTGCTCCGTAATGTTGTGTCTGGATGTTCTGGGCAGGATAAGCAGGGTGGAACAGGAGTGTTAATGCTCCCGGAAGGTTGTGTCAGGAGGCTATGGGCAGGATAAGCAGGGTGGTACAGGGGTGGTGGTGCTCCTGGAAAGCTGTGTCAGGAGGCACTAGGCAGGATAAGCAGGGTGGAAGAGGAGTGTTAGTGCTCCCGGAAGGTTGTGTCAGGAGGCTCTGGGCAGGATAAGCAGGGTGGAACAGGAGTGTTGGTGCTGCCGGAAGACTGTGTCAGGAGGCTCTGGCAGGATAAGCAGGGTGGAACAGGAGTGTTAGTGCTCCCGGGAGGTTGTGTCAGGAGGCTCTGGGCAGGACAAGCAGGGTGGAACAAGAGTGTTAGTGCTCCCGGGAGGTTGTGTCAGGAGGCTCTGGGCAGGACAAGCAGGGTGGAACAAGAGTGTTAGTGCTCCCGGGAGGTTGTGTCAGGAGGCTCTGGGCAGGACAAGCAGGGTGGAACAAGAGTGTTAGTGCTCCCGGGAGGTTGTGTCAGGAGGCTCTGGGCAGGATAAGCAGGGTGGAACAGGGGTGTTAGTGCTCCCGGAAGGTTGTGTCAGGAGGCTCTGGGCAGGATAAGCAGGGTGGACCAGGGGTGTTAGTGCTCCCGGAAGGCTGTGTCAGGAGGCTCTGGGCAGGATAAGCAGGGTGGAACAGGAGTGTTAGTGCTCCCGAAGGGTGTGTCAGGAGGCTCTGGGCAGGATAAGCAGGGTGGAACAAGGGTGTTAGTGCTCCTGGAAGGCTGTGTCAGAAGACTGTGGGCAGGATAAGCAGGGTGAAGCATGAGTGGTGGTGCTCCCAGAAAGCTGTGTCAGGAGGGTCTGGGCAGGATAAGCAGGGTGGAACAGGAGTGTTAGTGCTCCCGGAAGGTTGTGTCAGGAGGCTCTGGGCAGGATAAGTAGGGTGGAAGAGTGGTGTTAGTGCTCCCGGAAGGCTGTGTCAGGAGGCTCTGGGCAGGATAAGAAGGGTAGAACAGGGTTGTTAGTCCTCCCGAAAGGCTGTGTCAGGAGGCTCTGGGCAGGGTAAGCAGGGTGGAACAGGGTTGGTGGTGCTCCCGGAAAGCTGTGTCAGGAGGCTTGGGCAGGATTAGCAGGGTGGAACAGGGTTGTTAGTGCTCCGGAATGTTGTGTCTGGAGGTTCTGGGCAGGATAAGCAGGGTGGAACAGGAGTGTTAGTGCTCCCGGAAGGTTGTGTCAGGAGGCTATGGGCAGAATAAGCAGGGTGGAACAGGGGTGGTGGTGCTCCTGGAAAGCTGTGTCAGGAGGCTCTGGGCAGGATAAGCAGGGTGGAACAGGAGTGTTAGTGCTCCCGGAAGTTTGTGTCAGGAGGCTAAGGGCAGGATAAGCAGGGTGGAATAGGGGTGGTGGTTCTCCTGGAAAGCAGTGTCGGGAGGCACTAGGCAGGATAAGCAGGGTGGAAGAGGAGTGTTAGTGCTCCCGGAAGGTTGTGTCAGGAGGCTCTGGGCAGGATAAGCAGGGTGGAACAGGAGTGTTGGTGCTCCCGGAAGACTGTGTCAGGAGGCTCTGGCAGGATAAGCAGGGTGGAACAGGGGTGTTAGTGCTCCCGGAAGGTTGTGTCAGGAGGCTCTGGGCAGGATAAGCAGGGTGGAACAAGACTGTTAGTGCTCCCGGAAGACTGTGTCAGGAGGCTCTGGGCAGGATAAGCAGGAAGAAACAGGGGTGTTAGTGCTCCTGGAAAGCTCTGTCAGGAGGCTCTGGGCAAGATAAGCAGGGTGGAACAGGGGTAGTGGTGCTCTTGGAAAGCAGTGTCAGGAGGCTCTGGGCAGGATAAGCAGGGAGGAATAGGAGTGTTAGTGCTCCCGGAAGGTTGTGTCAGGAGGATCCAGGCAGGATAAGCAGGGTGGAACAGGGGTGGTGGTGCTCCTGGAAAGCTGTGTCAGGAGGTTCTGGGAAGGATAAGCAGGGTGGAACAGGGGTGGTGGTGGTCCTGGAAAGCTCTGTCAGGAGGTTCTGGGCAGGATAAGGAGGGTGGAACAGGGGTGGTGGTGCTTCGGAAGTCTGTGTCAGGAGGCTCTGGGCAGGATAAGCAGGGTGGAACAGGGGTGGTGGTGCTCCCGGAAGGCTGTGTCAGGTGGCTCTGGGCAGGATAAGCAGGGTGGAACAGGGGTGGTGGGGCTCGTGGAAAGCTGTGTCAGGAGGCTCAGGGCAGGATAAGCAGGGTGGAACAGGGTTGGTGGTGCTCCTAAAAAGCTGTGTCAGGAGGCACTAGGCAGGATAAGCAGGGTGGAAGAGGAGTGTTAGTGCTCCCGGAAGGTTGTGTCAGGAGGCTCTGGGCAGGATAAGCAGGGTGGAACAGGAGTGTTGGTGCTGCCGGAAGACTGTGTCAGGAGGCTCTGGCAGGATAAGCAGGGTGGAACAGGAGTGTTAGTGCTCCCGGGAGGTTGTGTCAGGAGGCTCTGGGCAGGACAAGCAGGGTGGAACAAGAGTGTTAGTGCTCCCGGGAGGTTGTGTCAGGAGGCTCTGGGCAGGACAAGCAGGGTGGAACAAGAGTGTTAGTGCTCCCGGGAGGTTGTGTCAGGAGGCTCTGGGCAGGACAAGCAGGGTGGAACAAGAGTGTTAGTGCTCCCGGGAGGTTGTGTCAGGAGGCTCTGGGCAGGATAAGCAGGGTGGAACAGGGGTGTTAGTGCTCCCGAAGGGTGTGTCAGGAGGCTCTGGGCAGGATAAGCAGGGTGGAACAAGGGTGTTAGTGCTCCTGGAAGGCTGTGTCAGAAGACTGTGGGCAGGATAAGCAGGGTGAAGCATGAGTGGTGGTGCTCCCAGAAAGCTGTGTCAGGAGGGTCTGGGCAGGATAAGCAGGGTGGAACAAGGGTGTTAGTGCTCCTGGAAGGCTGTGTCAGAAGACTGTGGGCAGGATAAGCAGGGTGAAGCATGAGTGGTGGTGCTCCCAGAAAGCTGTGTCAGGAGGGTCTGGGCAGGATTAGCAGGGTGGAACAGGAGTGTTAGTGCTCCCGGAAGGTTGTGTCAGGAGGCTCTGGGCAGGATAAGTAGGGTGGAAGAGTGGTGTTAGTGCTCCCGGAAGGCTGTGTCAGGAGGCTCTGGGCAGGATAAGAAGGGTAGAACAGGGTTGTTAGTCCTCCCGGAAGGCTGTGTCAGGAGGCTCTGGGCAGGGTAAGCAGGGTGGAACAGGGTTGGTGGTGCTCCCGGAAAGCTGTGTCAGGAGGCTTGGGCAGGATTAGCAGGGTGGAACAGGGTTGTTAGTGCTCCGGAATGTTGTGTCTGGAGGTTCTGGTCAGGATAAGCAGGGTGGAACAGGAGTGTTAGTGCTCCCGGAAGGTTGTGTCAGGAGGCTATGGGCAGAATAAGCAGGGTGGAACAGGGGTGGTGGTGCTCCTGGAAAGCTGTGTCAGGAGGCTCTGGGCAGGATAAGCAGGGTGGAACAGGAGTGTTAGTGCTCCCGGAAGGTTGTGTCAGGAGGCTAAGGGCAGGATAAGCAGGGTGGAATAGGGGTGGTGGTTCTCCTGGAAAGCAGTGTCGGGAGGCACTAGGCAGGATAAGCAGGGTGGAAGAGGAGTGTTAGTGCTCCCGGAAGGTTGTGTCAGGAGGCTCTGGGCAGGATAAGCAGGGTGGAACAGGAGTGTTGGTGCTCCCGGAAGACTGTGTCAGGAGGCTCTGGCAGGATAAGCAGGGTGGAACAGGGGTGTTAGTGCTCCCGGAAGGTTGTGTCAGGAGGCTCTGGGCAGGATAAGCAGGGTGGAACAAGACTGTTAGTGCTCCCGGAAGACTGTGTCAGGAGGCTCTGGGCAGGATAAGCAGGAAGAAACAGGGGTGTTAGTGCTCCTGGAAAGCTCTGTCAGGAGGCTCTGGGCAAGATAAGCAGGGTGGAACAGGGGTAGTGGTGCTCTTGGAAAGCAGTGTCAGGAGGCTCTGGGCAGGATAAGCAGGGAGGAATAGGAGTGTTAGTGCTCCCGGAAGGTTGTGTCAGGAGGATCCAGGCAGGATAAGCAGGGTGGAACAGGGGTGGTGGTGCTCCTGGAAAGCTGTGTCAGGAGGTTCTGGGAAGGATAAGCAGGGTGGAACAGGGGTGGTGGTGGTCCTGGAAAGCTCTGTCAGGAGGTTCTGGGCAGGATAAGGAGGGTGGAACAGGGGTGGTGGTGCTTCGGAAGTCTGTGTCAGGAGGCTCTGGGCAGGATAAGCAGGGTGGAACAGGGGTGGTGGTGCTCCCGGAAGGCTGTGTCAGGTGGCTCTGGGCAGGATAAGCAGGGTGGAACAGGGGTGGTGGGGCTCGTGGAAAGCTGTGTCAGGAGGCTCAGGGCAGGATAAGCAGGGTGGAACAGGGTTGGTGGTGCTCCTAAAAAGCTGTGTCAGGAGGCTCTGGGCAGTATAAGCAGGGTGGAACAGGAGTGTTAGTGCTCCCGGAAGGTTGTGTCAGGAGGCTCTGGGCAGGATAAGCAGGGTGGAACAGGGGTGTTAGTGCTCCCGGAAGGTTGTGTCTGGAGGCTCTGGGCAGGATAAGCAGGGTGGACCAGGGGTGTTAGTGCTCCCGGAAGGATGTGTCAGGAGGCTCTGGGCAGGATAAGCAGGGTGGAACAGGAGTGTTAGTGCTCCCGGAAGGCTGTGTCAGGAGGCTCTGGGCAGGATAAGCAGGGTGGAACACGGGTGGTGGTGCTCCCGGAAGGCTGTGTCAGGAGGCTCTGGGCAGGATAAGCAGGGTGGAACAGGGGTGGTGGTGCTCCTGGAAAGCTGTGTCAGGAGGCTCAGGGCAGGATAAGCAGGGTGGA